>NC_089260.1:21354047-21654047 GCF_963930625.1 Muntiacus reevesi | reverse complement strand
ATTGCCTTTTTTTCTCATTGTGTCCCATTGCATTTGCTTCTATTCATTTGTCTACATTTTTTTTCCCATGTGCCTCTGCTCACTTTTTTCCACTAGTCTTATGATTTTTGGCATTTCAACATCAGTATCAATGTCCTCTACACTACAGTTCATCAATACTTTATAAAAATAATACATCTGAATCAGTTCTAATGAGGTGTATGAAACTGGAGCCTATTATATAGAGTGAAGTATGTCAGAACAAAAAACACCAATACAGTATACTAATACATATATATGGAATTTAGAAAGATGGTAATGATGACCCTATATGTGAGACAGCAAAAGAGATACAAATGTGTAGAACAGTCTTTTGGACTTTGGGAGAAGGCGAGGGTGGGATGATTTGAAAGAAGAGCATTGAAACATGCATATTATCAAATGTGAAACAAATCGTCAGTCCAAGTTCGATGCATGAGACAGGGTGCTCAGGGCTGGTGCACTGGGATGACCCAAGGGATGGGATGGGGCGGGAGGTGGGAGGGGGGCTCAGGATGCAGAACACATGTAAATCCATGGCTGATTCATGTGAATGTATGGCAAAACCACTACAATATTGTAATTAGCCTCCAATTAAAATAAATAAATTTAAAAAATACTTTATGACTAATCAAAATAGATAATGCTCATAAATCACTTCAGTTCTCTATAGGTTTAGTTCTTCACACTGAGTTTTGCAAATTAACAGCACATCCAGTAAATTTCTTTCAGATATCAAATCTTCAGCTCAAATTTTTGTCTTTCTTTAAGCATATTTCTTTCTAGATATGACACACTTGTTATGTCTTTTCTTATACTATTATATCAAGTTCAACATGTCTAAAATGAGATAAAACTTCTGTAAGACCCAACTTTCCAAAACATTTCCCTATTTCTATTAAAGGTACAAATTAAAAAACTTTCCTATATATC
The DNA here is from genome assembly GCF_963930625.1 of Muntiacus reevesi. NCBI lineage: Eukaryota > Metazoa > Chordata > Mammalia > Artiodactyla > Cervidae > Muntiacus > Muntiacus reevesi. The sequence goes on along the minus strand of NC_089260.1, from coordinate 21,653,096 downwards.
TAGCATTTCTAACCTCTAATGTTAATATGTTAACTTATTAATAATGTTAACTAATTAATAATAATGTTAAAGTTAATATGTTTAACTTTTGCATATGATACTGCATATGAATTAGATGGTTGGATGGCATCACTGACTCAACGGACATGAGTTTGAGTAAACTCCAGGAGAAAGCGAAGGGAAGCCTGGTGTGCTACAGTCCATGGAGTCACAAAGAGTCAGACATGACTGAGTGACTGAACAACTGCATATGAAGAACTCAAAAAATGATTAACAAATTACACTTTTTGGTTGGGTATTCACAAGGAGTATGTGGTGCATCTTCCACATGGGAATTAATAACTGAAGTTAACATTATCAGAAATGTAAAAGATCATGTATGTCAAGGCTGCATATTGTCACCCTACTTATTTAACTTCCATGCAGAGTACATCATGCAAAATGCCAGACTGGATGAAGCACAAACTAGAATCAAGAATGCTGGAGAAATATCATAAACATCAGATACGCAGATGACAACACACTTATGGCAGAAAGCGAAGAAGAACTAAAGAGGTTCTTGATGAAAGTGAAAGAGGAGAGTGAAAAAGCTGACTTAGAACTCAACATTCAAAAAACTAAGATCATGGCATCCATTCCCATCATTTCATGGCAAATAGATGGGGAAACAATGGAAACAATGAGAGACTTTATTTTGGGGGACTCAAAAAATCACTGCAGATGGTGACTGCAGTCATGAAATTAAAAGACGCTTACTTCTTGGAAGGAAAGCTATGACCAAACTAGACAGCATATTAAAAAGCAGAGACATTACCTTGCCAACAAAGTCTGTCTGGACAAATCTATGTTTTTTCCAATAACCATGTATGGATGTGAGAGTTGGATCATAAAGAAAACTGAGCACTGAAGAATTGATTATTTTGAACTGTGGTGTTGGAGAAGACTCTTGAGAGTTCCTTGGACTGCAAGGATATCAAACCAGCCAATCCTAAAGGAAATCAGTCCTGAATATTCACTAGAGGGACTGATGATGAAGCTGAAACTCCAATACTTTGGCCACCTGATTCGAAGAGCTGACTCATTTGAAAAGACACTGACGCTGGGAAAGATTGAGGGCAGGAGGAGAAGGGGAAGACAGAGGATGAGATGGTTGGATGGCATCACCGACTCAATGGACATAAGTTTGGGTAAACTCTGGGAGTTGGTGGGGTCGCAGTTCATGGGGTCACAAAGAGTGGGACACGACTGAGGACTGAACTTAGCTGAATCATGTGCAGCAATAACCAATAGTGATATTTGAAGGGTATTTAATTAGCTATTTATTTAATAGATATTCAGTTCAGTTCAGTCACTTAGTCATTTCCAACTCTTTGCGATCTCATGAGCTGCAGCATGTCAGGCTTCCCTGTCTATCACCAACTCCCGGAGCTTGCTCAAGCTCATATTCATTGAGTCAGTGATGCCATCCAACCACCTCATCCTCTGTCATCCCCTTCTCCTTCTGTTTTCAATCTTTCCAAGCATCAGGGTCTTTTCCAATGAGTCAGTTCTTTGCATCAGGTGGCCAAAGTATTAATAGATATTAAGTAAACATAACTAAAAAGATGTTAAGAAACATACATAGGGGTTGAGATTGAAAGCACTAGGACAGGCTACCAATTCAGGTATATAAATGAGGTTTCCTCAACTGGGAAAGGTTTTGATCAGTAGAGTGGACTTTCAGATATAAATTTCCTGTTGGAAGGTTATCCCCTTAGTGAAGTGATAAGATAGGCCATCTGGTACCATAAACAGGTGACTGTGAACAAATACATTTAACTCTTTGGAGTTATAGCTCCTGAATCTGTTGAAAGAATGAACTGAGGCCCACTTCCTCTCATAGCATTTTGTGGGTTTAAACAACTCCTTAATTGGGGGATGTGAGATATTAATGTTTACAAGTGAAAGTGAATGGAGTTGCTCTTCTGAGTTATCAGAGTCCTTCTCTATTCCCTTCCTAGTTTCTCAGATCCTTCATTCACATGAGATAGGATTTATTATATTCTAAAGTACTCTCCACCCAGAGTAAAATTATAAGGGAGGGAGGGAAATTTATAAGGAAGAAAGGAACTCGGTCCCCTTCCCTTTCTAAAATCACATCTGTGAACTAATACCATAAATTTACAGAAAAAAAAAAATTATAAAGGATGGTTGAGGAAGAGAGAGGGCCAAATAGTATGAGAAGATATGACAGGCCTATGCAGAAATCTTAAAATTAAAGGGGGAAATTGTGTTAGATTTACTAGAAAGTTAAAACAGTCTTATGAAAAAAAGGCTTTACTCAATCCAGGGATAGTCTAGCAGAAGATAATTTGAAAGTGGATAGATGTCAGTTAGAGAAAGACAAGACTTACTTTTTCCTCTTCACCAAAAAAAAAAAAAAAAACAGCCAAATAAACAGCAGAAGTGTGAGCAGGGGATCAGAAATAGTGCTTCCTCTAATTAGGTATGTGATCAGCTAAGTTGTTTCTCAAAGCTTCAGTCTCCTTGTTTGGAAAATAAGGGTTGGTCAAGGTTTCTTTAAGCTATCCTATTCTGTGATTGGTAATATTAAGCCCAAATGTGGATACTACTGAAAAGATGACATGGAACTTTCTAAAAGGTGACAGAGAATACAGCCTGTTATAGTTTATTGTTAATGTAAGTGTTAGTCACTCAGTTGTATCTCTTTGGGACCCCATGGACTGAAGTCCACCAGGCTCCTCTGTTCTTGGGCTTCTCCAAGCAAGAAACTGGAATAGGTTGCCCTTCCCTTCTTCAGGGGATATTCCTGACCCAGGGATCAAACCGGAGTCTCCAGAATTGGCACTGAAGGCAGATTCTTTACCGTAGAGCCCCAGGGAAGCCCACTGCTAACAGGACAGTGATCATTAGTGTTTACTGAGTGCTTCCTCTATGCCAGCCTTCATGCTTCGTGCTTCACATAATCATCCATGAAATATGCACAAATGTCATACTAAGAGCTCCAGTCACAAGATCAGTTAAATGGGACACAGACAAAGGTAAAGTTAAGTGGCCCAGAGCCACAAGTTCAACAAGTGATGAGTGCAGACTGAAGACTAGGCATTCTGACTGTAATGCTGCGCTCTTCATCACCATACTATACCAACTCAAATGAAAATAAAATCTGAAAAATCAAAACATATACAATACATATAGCTATGACAAACCTAGACAGCGTATTAAAAAAAAAAAGGCAAGGTCCATATAGTCAAGGCTATGGTCTTTCCAGTAGTCACATGCAGATGTGAGAGTTGGACCATAAAGAAGGCGGAATGCTGAAGAATTGGTGCTTTTGAACTGTAATGTTGAAGAAGACTCTTGACAATCCCTTGGACTACAAGGAGATCAAACCAGTTAATCCTAAAGGAAGTCAACTCAATATTCACTGGAAGGACTGATGCTGAAGCTGAAGTTCCAATACTTTGGGTCACCTGATGGGAAGAGCTGACTCACTGGAAAAGGCCTCAGTGCTGGGAAAGATTGAAAGCAAAAGGAGAAGATGGTGGCAGAGAATGAGACAGCTGGATCGCATCACTGACTCAATGGACATGAACTTAGGCAAACTCTGGGAGATGATGAGGGACAGGGAGGCCTGGCGTGCTTCAGTCCATGGGGTTGCAAAGAGTAGAAAACAACTTAGTGACTAACCAGCAACTACACACACACACCACACACACACACACACACACACACACAAACATATATATATATCTCTATATATGTGCATATATATATATGAAAAAAAATGAATAAAACACATAACCAAGACTAGAAAAATCATTTCATGGAAATTAACATAACAAAATGTGCCCTCTTCAGGGATATGGAGAGGTAATATTTAAAAGCAGACATGAAAAACAAAGATAAATATGTTTTATCTCTGTCCTCATACACACACATTCACACACAAAAATGTCAACCAATTTTGTTTCTTTTTGGTTGTCTTTAGTTTACATATTTAGAATACAAAATACCAAATGTATGTGAGGAAAAAACAAGAAACTTAATGGGAGAAAGAGAAAATGAAATTTCTCTGTATCAATACTCAGAAAAATAGTTAATATTTAAAATTAAAGGGCCAAATCACTTAACAAACAATATAATTTGAAAAAAAAAGTCATACTTTGTTGCAGACTCTAACAGTTATGACTTAGAGCAACCTGAGATACAAAAGGACCAAAGCAGTGCTCTTATACAAAATATAACCATGAATCAAAAACTTCTAGGCAGTCAAGAAATATATCTGAAAAATACTTGAGCTATCCCAGTTTCATTTATATATTTTCAAGATGGAGGGCATTAGACAAAGATAAATGTAATGTTGCATTGGACAAGTCTCTACAAATCAATATAATTTTCCTACCCCATTTTCTCATATAAGAGTGAGAAAGCATACAGGCTAATATGACATATCTTTACTCTTATTAGATTAAAAAATGATTTTGCATGAAATACTCAAGAAGCCTTAAAATCTACTAAAATTATACTTTCTCTAAATCAACACAGAAATTAATGACAATGGGTTTTCAAAGAATAGTTGCTTATGTTACTAGAGCAGCATTTAGGAATACACAACTGCCAGTCTTCTATCTGGGATTATTTATCAATTATATTAATGATACAGATGAAACAATAGATCACTTGCTAATTTAATTTGCTAGGAACAGTAACTTGGAAGGAATTACTATCTTCAGATACAAGCCATATTTACTAAGTATCTACTCTATTTCTTACATTACATAAGTTAAACAAGTGTATTATTTTCTCTTTATGGAAAATACCTTGAGGTATTGAGAAATATACATTTCTTTGGCAATGAAATCAAGTTCAAAAGTGTATTGACTCATCTACTGTCAACAGTTGAAAGAGTTATGGATCAGGATTTGAACCTGGATCAAACTTTTTCATCATCTCAGCTGCTTTGTGGTAGCATTAATATTTTAAAAAGCCAAACAGAGATTGCAACTATTGTTAATATGTTAAGCAAAATAACCATGCAAAACTCCAGCTCTATGCATGAGTTATTTCTAAGTAATTTATACAAAATGCAAAAGGGAATGAAAATGAACATTTCTTGAACTCTCTGAGTACACGTTAAAATCTTTTAAGAATGTTATTTCATTCATTCATACACTCATCAAATATTTACTGTGTATGTTCTAGGTCCTGATGAAATAGTGAAACATCAAAGATATCTGTTTTCATGGAACTCACAATCTTGTTTATTTTTGTTAGAAAAGAATAAACACATCAAGAGTAAATAAGTAATTTTAGTAGAGCAACGATACAGAGACAATGACAAAACTTTGTTTGCTGTGTTCTGTTTTGTTTTTTAAATAGTCTAGAAGTGCCCTAACTCAGAGAGGGTGTCTTCTTGTCCCTGAATGAAGTCAAGGAGTGAGTCATGTGAAGATTGGGAGGTGCAATGTTCCAGGCAGAGGGAGCTGCAGCGGCATCAAGGTGGGAATTTGATATATTCTGTAACACCAAGTAGATCAGTGTGGTCATGGTCAGGTCACCAAGGCAGAGAGTGGAAGAAAAAGGGTTAGGAAAAGGCCAGACCATGAACAACGGGGGCCCCCAACCTCCAGGTCACAGACCAGTACTCATCTGCAGCCTGTTAGGAACCAAGCTGCGCAGAAGAAGGTGAGGGGCAGGAGAGTCAGCAAATCTTCCTCTGTATTTACAACTCCTCCACATCACTAGTTACTGCCAGAGCTCTACCTCCTGTCAGATCAGCAGTGGCATTAGATTCTTATAGGAGCACAAACCCTACTGTGACCTGTGCAAGCAAGGGATCTAGGTTGCATGCTCCTTATGAGAATCATACTGAAACCATCCCCTCTCCCCACCCTGGTCCATGGAAAAATTGTCTTCCACGAAACTGGTCCCTGGTGCCATAAAGGTTGGGGACCGCTGATGTAAGGGATGTGCAGGCAATGCCAAAAGGTTGAGATTTCACTTCAAGAATGGATGGCCTGGAGAATATCATGCTGTGATTTACATGCTAAAATACCATTCTGGCTGCCAAGTGAAGAACAGTTCTTTAGGGGACATGAATGACTAGAAGGAAATGATTTAGGAGACTGCTGGTGATATCTGGCAATAGGAGATGGTGGCCTGGACTAGGTTGATAACTATGGAGTTGGAGGGAAGTGGTTAGATTTTATGGTTGGATCTGGATATAAAGTCAGTGAAGAATTTGGAAGAATCAAGAAGAACTCCAAGGTGTGGGGTCTGAACAGCTGAGTGAATAGTGATGACATCTGTCAAGACAGGGAAGACTCAGAGAAAAGCAATTATAGGGTTTATGGTTTGGAGTTCTGATCTCCACATCTTTATTGGCAAGTAGAGACGTCAAGTAGGCAATTAAAAATATGAGTTTGGAGCTCAGAGGAGAGAGAGAGTGCTGAGATTTAAATTTGGCAATCAGTTAATTTATGGCAGTTAAAGTCATGGAGTATAAAGTCATCTCAAGAAAAAAGTAGAATGTCAAAATCATCTCCTGGTATTTACCAATATTTAGCAGTTGAATTCTTGGCCAAAGAAACTGAGGAAGTATATCCAGTAAGGCAGGGAAAAAGAATAGGGCATCCTGTTATGGAAACCAAGTGACAAAACTGTTTCAGGTAGGAGGAAGGATGGACTAAGGAAATGAGCCTCATTTAAGCCCCCTGATCAAGCAGATATGAATTGGACTGTTACTCACTTTTATTTTTTCAAACAGATGAGGAAATTGAAGTTAAGAGAGGTCATTTATCTTTACGAACACCACAGTACTTCCTTTGTGGCTCAGCTGGTGATGAATCTGTGTGCAATGCGGGAGACCTTGGTTCGATCCTTGGGTTGGGAAGATCCCTGGAGAAGGGAAAGGCTACCCACTCCAGTATTCTGGCCTGGTGAATTCCATGGACTGTATAGTCCATGGGGTCCCAAAGAGTCGGACAAAACTGAGCAACTTCAGGTCACTTATGAGTATTAGGACTCATACCAGTACTTTCTGATTTGAAAGATCGTGATTTCCAGATATTCAGAGTGTACTGACATTTAAATATAGAGATGAGAGCTATTACAGAATCATAGTGAGTGAAAATTTGGGTAAGACTAATCATACTCATCTATCAGAGAAAGAAAACCACCAACAATGAACAGTCATGTTTTGTGGAGAGAAACATACATTTACAAAGATGCTTGTCTTTACCACACTTTCCCTGTATTGTTAATTTTGCAGAACCATTTTCCATTGTGCATTAATAACCTTGATATGTTTCATTTCATTCTCAGACTAAATCAATTGTTAGATTATAAAATTTATAGTTTCATATGTCTTCATAACTCAGTGACAAACCATTTGAGCATCCTGTATGCTATAAGCAAGAATCTGTGTAATTCTAGATTTGCATGCCATTACTGTAAAATGCTTCATGCCAAGTCTTATTTTATGTGAGGTAACCAAAGCTGAAGCACCTTTTGGTATGAAATCCCTTTGCTATTGCCTAATACCATAAAAATTTTGGCAGCAAAGAGCTGCCATATGGAGAGAGGATGCATACTACTCTACAATGCAAGAATCATGAAATGAATCACAGCAATTCTCTGTGCATCTCAGTACATTTGTAAGTCAACCAAAGTTTAGTTTGTTGCTTAGACTAAAATAAAGTGTACTGAAAAATGGTTTATCAGTAATCTTCTCAGAATAAATTCCTTAGCTGGGGAGGATATAATATAAAATGTAACTTCATTTTCAAAGTTTCTAGTCTGTGACCTTCAGGCAAACAACAACGATGGTAATGAGAAAGCTGTGGACATTTCTAAACTTGTGTGCTTCCAATATGTCACCTACCAGTCAAATAATATTTTTTATCAAAATGTAGCCTAAGGTATGCTACATCAAATATTCATACGAATAGCAAGTCTGTGGCCAAAATTAACAGAGGAAAGTAAAATCTGACAGAGGCAAACAAATACATTATATATATATACATATATATACACACACACATAATTATCTTGAAATGTATACACACACACATATATATATATCATCCACATGAGCCACTTAATGTACCAATTCACTATTAAGAATACATGATAGATATAAAAGCATTATCAGGATATAGACCATATAAATAAAACTGAATTTTGGAATCTTGAAATTCATCTGGACCAGGTTCAAGTTAGCACAAGCTCCCAAGCTTCTCTTTGGACTACGCCTGATAGGAAATATAAGCAGTAGCAATAGATAGTGTAATGCACTGTCTACCCAGTTGAATATTTCTAATAATTAGACAGAGACAAATTCACTATTTTAAAAGGCAGCACATCTCATATTGATCAAACCTACCTTCTTATAATTTGTATTCACAGGATAAACAATTTTTCTGCACCAGAGGCCTTTGGATTCTGAAGGCAGTCTGTATTTTCTCCAATTGCAGTAGGCACTATGAAATTGCCTAAATCTCTACTTTTTTGAAAACTACTTCTCTTCTACCTTCTAGTGCTGGTCAAGAGATGGTCATCTGTGCTAAGACAAGAGATGGTCATCTGTGCTAAGACAGTAAGTCTCTTCCCTAGGGTTTTTGAAGATAAAACCCAAAGAGTCCAGGACAGATATCCCTGGTGGGTGTAACTATGAGCTGTAAAGATCAGAGGCTTCTCCTCATTGAAAGAGCAGTTGGAAGGAAGAGGAAGGAGAATAGAACTGAGTAGAAGAAATTAGAAACCTTAACAAATGTCAAGGTGTCTTGATGAATAGTGAATCTTTGTTACCAATAAATCTTGAGGCCCTGTGAATTCCTCCTCTAGGTTTCCAGAAGACATCCCACAGCTCTGATAATAAATTTCCCCTTTTCTATAAGTTGATTCAATCACATTTCCATTTTTGCACCCAAGGTCCTTAATACATCCTTCTTTACTTCCAATGTAAATGAGAAATAGAGTGGCCAGGTCTAAAGTCCAGGCATTGTCATCAACAGTATGACTTTCTACAAAGCCTCAGAATTCTCTGTGCCTTTCAGAACCTTCTAGTCCCAGCATTTTAATTCTTGTATAGAAGAAACACAAGAGGGACAGAAGACAGGGAGTGGGGACATGGCTACATCCAGTCGTGAGTTACCTTTACTTTCAGATGCATTTACAGTAATTTAGAATTGAAGAGTAAGGAAGGGGGAGGGCATAAACATTGGGAATGAAGAATAAAGAGGACAGGGCAGAGGGAGTTAAAAAAGTAACAATTTTGTCATCAGTATACCTAAGGTTGGCCATGAATAGACATGTCCAAATCCAGTTAATTAGGTAACAAGCCCAGGGAACAGGTGATGAATTCTCTGGAGTGCCCTTATAGACTTTCCCAAGCAATCATGGAACTACTCGCTGCCATCTGTGGGTCCTACCATGTGCCAGCTACTGGGCTCGGCATTTTCATACGTTATCTTGTTAATTCCTTGGCTGAGACATCTTTTGGGTACATTCAGAGGAATAAAAAGACTGCTGGCTATTCCCTGGAGCCATTCAGTATGGGAGCATGGCTTTAGGTGGTGATTGAGAGAAATGATACATTGCTAGCTGCCAAGCATAAGTTCAGGAAAATAACTGCCAGTGAGAGAGCGGAGATGGCTCACCAGTGGAACCCAGGGGAGTCTGCCATTGAACTCTGCTGGGCAGAGAGGAGAAAATTAAAGCTGCACGTCGAATGATGATCTGTACTTAGCACAAGACAAAAGACTATATCTAAATTTATTATCATTTACAAATATCCATAGTAAATATTAAAAGGCATTATTTTCTCAGAAAATCTGACAAAACACTGCAAGAAAACACTAAAGTCTGAAAGATTTAGTCACTGAAAAAGGATTTCTGAGCCTATCCTAGAATTATTACTTATAAACAAGTCTCTCCTCTTAAATTAAGATTCTTGCTATAAAAACTTAGATACATGTTATAAATAAACTGCAGTAACACAACGTATCATACTCCAGTTCTACAAAAAGAGTTAACAAATGAGGTACAAAGATGATTTAAACATTCAAGAAAGAAATGAGCAATCATCCCCTAAAACTGTCTAGCTTATATCAACTACAACACATTTTAAGTTAAATAAAAGAAGGAAGAATAAATAAAAATAAATTAATGAATTCAAGAGAATAAAACATTGAAAAATACTACATTGGGGACATTCTGACCATTATTTGTCATTTGCCAAGACACACTAGTTAAGTTGAAAAAATTTAAATTCCACCCTCCTTTAATTTTGTTTTTTAGCAGAACCTCAATGTTTCAACTCATTTCTTTCCATACCTGTGCAGCTTTCCTTTACTTTCTAAAAAACCTCTCTCCTGGTTTATAAACTTAAAGTAGACAGAAAGGAAATAATCTTACAAAAATTTCGGAGTGCTTCCATTCCCCGATTCACCATTAATAGATAGGCTGTAGTCTCAAAACACTAAACTCATCATTGCAAATACAAAGCTTTTGGGTGTACTTTTATCATCAAGTACAACTTTGTGTTTTAGGAACATCTGTCTTCACATTGTAGACGAAAATCAACAGGAATATAGTATCTTAAATACTTGAGCAAAACTCAGTAAAAGATACAGTAGGCAAACATTGTGGTCGGCTCAGCAGTGATTACCAACTCATGCTCCAAATTCACTATAAAATGAAAATCAATATTTCCACAAGTTCCTGCAACATAAAAGATAACCTTCATTGATTTTTCTAGACTTAGGCCTCTCTGATAAAATCTAATATAAATTTTCAACCATGAGGATTTGGATCAGAGCAGGGGTGATAAGTCCTGCACATCTCTTAAGAGGTGGAGAATTTTTTTTTTTTTAAAGTGCACGTTCATACTATTTATAATTTGCCCTGTGCAAGTGAAAGCCTTTTCCACCAGTGCTATCAGGAATCTCTTCTAATTTTTATTACTGTGAGGCTAAAGCCTGTTCCAGATAATTTGGAAATTTCAGGGGAGCTGTGATAGGGCTGATGGTGCAGCCCTGGCTGACTTGAGAAAGGAGCGAACCGGTAATAGCCTCCATGGCTGCGCTGATTAAATGTTGCCATAGATGAAAGGCCTGCCATTGCCGCAATAAATTAACCAATCACACAAATCCCAAGTCAGTGCTAATCCTTCCTTGATACTCTGATCCTCTGATCAGCTCAAGGAGGTAAAGAAACTGGCTTGTGACGCTTGGTGCTCTAACCCCTGGATTTCATGTACACAACAAGCTAATGATATCTTGCTGACCAGTTCAATGGGATGAACTTCTCTCACAACCCTTAGGGAACATGATGGCCTTCTTAGGAAAAAAAAAAGAAAGAAAGAAAGAAAAGAAAAACTGACAAGCAGGAGGTCTTGTGTTTTACTAGGAAAACGGCAGGCAAAATCTCCAGCCCTTGCTGACTAAAATAATCATGAAGCTAGAACCAAAGTTTGGTAGGTTTTGTATCATTTAGGTTTGCACATATGTCACAGGAGGACGACGATCAAATAGAAGTGGGAATTCTAAAGAAAGCCCACTGGGGAGAGTGGCATTTCAACAGAGCAATGTGGCCTTTTGTATTTTTTATTTTGTCTTTGGTTCCATTTTGAAGCAGCCCTCCATGGCACGTACTGGGTATTTTTGTAGGTGCACGTTTCAGATTCCTGCAAATTCTGTTGGAAATGCAATGCTCCATAGCACTCTGCTGGTGTGATTAGAATCTGATTTAGGAACAGACTCATTTAATCAATTAGCAGAAGGTCTGGCCACATGCAGTGTCTTCCTGTTAATTATGTGAATGCTGCCTCTGCAACAGGGTTCGTGAAATTGAGTCTGTGCCGGATGCATTAGTGGACTTCATAATTGGGGAAAGTTTTTTGTATATAGTAATTGGTTGCTAGAAGTAAGAAGGCTCTAGGGTTTTCCTCCAGGGTTTCACACATAAAGCGTTTTTGAAAGGACTTCATTATCTTTCTTGGTCAGTCCCAAGAAATTAAAACCAATTCTTTTATAAGGCAGATGTAGGAAAAAGGAGGAAGATGTAGAAAATCAGCTTCCTGGAAACAAAACTAGAGTTTATTAAATATGAGAAGCTGGAAGGTGAAGTAAGATACTTTTGTGAACATATATGGAACCATTTTATTTTTGAAAGGAAAAGAAGGGAAGAATTGATCTTTTTCCCAAAAGTTAATTTAAAAAATCTTCTACTCATTCAGTAAAATGTAATCCCATTTAAGTGACTTGATGCTGCAAAGCTCAAAGACTACGATTATAACCTGGCAAGTGCGTATTCTACGTTGAAAGTTTGCTCATTGTGACAGATAAAAAGCCCTTTATAGAAATAACAGCAATCACCTCAGATCACTTCTCTCTCTTATAAAACTTTCCTGGATGTTAACTATCTTGTCATTCACCTTCTTTTTTATTTACATGATGCTCATGTGTGTGTAGTACAGCTTTCTCAAGTGACCTTCCCAAAGGCAGTCCTTCCCACTGCTGGACTCGGAGCGAGCGAGTCTGGTTGTAAGGAGCAGATCTCCTGGGAATTAATTAGTCAGAGCACGAGAAGAACACAGCTTACTCCCTGCAAGGCATTCTGGGCCAACACTGCAGAATAACACAGCCATTTCTGACCAAAAAGAAGGGAGGAGAAAAAACCTTTTTTTTCTTTCCCCCAAGAACAACAGATGTTACAACAGTCCAGAGAGGTAGTACTAAAGTAAGTTTTATGCAGCAGAACAACGGGGCTGGGAAAAACTTAAATAATGATCTTCTGTATAATTTAATCCTTTTTGAATTCTCATCTGATGTCTCACACCTGCAGTATCTATTCAAATTTAATATTTATCCTCATTAATAGCCTTATATAATGCAGTGATAGTGCACCAATGCTAGGAGAAATTCGATTCACTACCATTCCCAAATGAAATGTACTATTCATGGGAAAAATTAAATAGGAGACCACTTAAAAAATGTTGTAGTACACTGAGATTTTCTTACTAGCTTTGGATAAGGATAACTCAAATATATTATTATGCTATCCCTATATTATTAAATTAAGATAGGTTGATACCCATCCATATCCTTATTATTAGAATATTTCTCTACATTGAATAGGATGAAAAACAACAAAAGTTGAAAATGACTTAAATGTAAGAAAAAAAATCTTTTTCTTCTATTACAGTTATTACTTCATACATGGCTGTGCTTCTATTTAGGACTAATGAATATATACCTAGTATGTTTATGAGAAAATCACACAGGTAAGAAATTTAAGTCCATTCTCTTTCTCTCATTAACACACACACACACACACACACACACACACACACACACAAAATCTTCTAAATGATAAATATTTAAAACATATCATCCCAATATCCAGTTTTAAATAAGTGGAAATATGTCAGTGTCTGACACTATTTTTACCCAAATTACATGAATTTTCAATATGGTTAGAAATAAACATAGAAAAAAATAGGTTTTTTAAAACTTATGTGTCAATTTCTGCCAAACCAAAGGTTTCTTCCTGATTTTCAGAGATGCTAAACAGAGCCAAGGCATAACAGGACCCTAACATTCAACTTACACCAAAAATTCAGAATCTATTAATAACGTCCCTTTTATCACAAATATCGAGACACAGCTTTCATATATACTGGATAAAGGTAATGATGCAGTTATATAAAAGAGTTGTCTTGGGAAATGGAAGTCCAAATATATAAGCCTTGAAAACAGAAATACTTCAGTGCATAATCTGCATTCTGATTTTTAAAGAACAGTATTATCAACTAAACTTCTGGAATAAAGAAATAAGAAGCAAGCGGTGGGGGAAGTATGTCTGTCCATTTCCTGACACCATGTGCTGAAAATCACCATAGATGCTACCTTGCTTAGTTGAAGTTTTAGAGATAAAGCAACAGGGGAGAGAGGGCCAGGGACCCTGGGAATTTCATAATCACACGCACAAAAAAAAGAAGATCAAGGCCTAATACACAGAGATCTCCTCTGTCCTGAGTTACTTTATATGATGATTAAAGAGCAAATTCTTACGGGAAAGAAATGATTTAACTACCATGAGGTCTTTTCTCACCCTGCTATACAAGAGAAGCTTTGGATGCAAAATCAACTAAGAAACTTCTAGAAGTTTTAGGATTGCTACTAAACTTGAAAAGGCTTTACAGGAAAAGTAGAATACCATTTTCTCAATAGGCTTATCAGTATGGTTAGGGAGCATGTAAATCTCTCTGCATTGGGGATAATGCTAATAAGGCAAATGTAACCTTCGTTATTGGCATCCCAGGTGGCGCTAGTGGGAAGAACCTGCCTACCGACGCAGGAGACATAAGAGATTCGGGTTCCACCCCTGGGTCAGGAAGATTCTCTGCAGGAGGGCACCTCAACCCACTGAAGTATTCTTGCCTAGAGAACCCCCTGGACAGGGGAATCTGGAGGGCTACAGTCTATAGGGTGGCAAAGAGTCAGACACGACTGAAGCAACTTAGCACAATCTTTAATATAGATGGTCTTTTCTTTTTTCTCCTTTTCTCTTTCCCTTTATTTTAGAAAAGTGCAGAGACTGAAAGAAAAGGGGAATGAAAGAAAACACCTTTGCTCTCTGATTTTTTAACATATTTCGTTTTCTCTCTTAATGATTTCTCTTCATTCATTTTTATTCCTTTTAACTTAACTAGACTAAGCATGTAACCAACAGGGATCCAAACGTTTTCACTCATACAATTTACAACTTATGTTCCTGTTCTGATATGGATACCACTGTCTGCCATAAGTGTTTAAAGAATACACAGAACTGGTGTCTACTAAATACTAAAAATGCTTCATACATTTTGGTCAATTTTATTACACAACTTTTCTTTATTTTTGTGTTTTTCTTTCAGACAAAAGTAAGATATCAGTTGTTATTGCTTTCCTTGCTTCCCTTTCAGTTCAGATTCTTTAAAAATACATATATATTCTGGATAATTTTGGAAACCAGTTATAGGATATTAGTGAATGCTTATACAATTCTCCTTTGGGATTTAATCATGAGTAACATATAGATTAAAAAGACATAAGAAAAAGTTGGGGGCTTCCTGGTGGCTCAGCAATAAAGAAATTGCCTGTGATGCAGAAGATAGAGGAGACCTGGGTTCAATCCCTGGGTTTGAAAATCCCCTGGAGGAGGGCATGGCAACCCACTCCAGTATTCTTGTCTGGAGAATCCCATGGATGGAGGAGCCTGGTGGGCTACAGTCTATAGGGTCACAAAGAGTCAGACACGAATGAAGTGACTGAGCATGCAAGAAAAAGTCATGTGCCCACTCAATGGTTGAAGCTAATAAGAGAGATGCTCTTAGCCATGAGGTTGATTTTTAAAATGTTGGCAAAAATTGTTCACCATATTTAATATTCTCTAGCCCATCACCACTGAATAGAAAATAGCATCCAGTTTTGGGGTCTGGCATGAGAAGTTTCCCATTACCTTGATCCCAATCTTTCTTTTTACCCTCGTTATTAGCCTTACTTCATCCCAATTGCTTACATTTCACTGCAAACACTTGCTTGCCTTTATGCCTTTATATATGCTTTTGCTTCTCCCTGGAATTTACATTCCAAATTTATTTGCTGAGTAAATTCATCCTTTAAAACTTTTCTGAAAATAGCCTTTGAGAAGCTTTCCTTGGGCACTTGAGACAGTTAAACGTTTCATCCTCAGACTTACCCTTGGGGGATAATTTCTGTTTTATGGCTGGCCAGCATCTGGCCCAGCTCCTTTGATAAAAGCTTCCTATGTGTTTCTGGGTGATTCCTCTGTTGGATACACACACTGGAGTATTCATCTAGCGGCCCTTCCTTCCCTAGCCAAGTGGCAGAGATGTGACCCAATCTAGGCTGATAGAGCACTCCCTTCCTGAACCTAAATCCCGAACAAAGAAAGACAAAGGCCAAAATTTGCTGGAGCTCATTCTTGCCTATGGAAGTGCCTTGATAAGATTGCACAATGGTTCCCACTATGGGACACCTCCCAGCCTTAAGTAGCCTTGATTCTTGTCCTTTTCTAAACCTATTTCTTTGACCTCATTCGTTTTCTGTGAAACCACCCCCATATCTTCTCTATAAATGTTGTTTATGCCCCAGTTAGCCAGAGGCTGTTTCTATGGCTTATTGCTCTGTTTTTGCTTTTTTTTTAAAGAAATAATTTCTTGTCTGTGCTTTCACTGGCAATCAACTCATACTACAGTTACATGTTTACATATCTGTTGCTCTCATTAGACTGAGCTTCTTGAGGGGAGAGAGTAAACCTAACTCATTTGTCTCTCCTTAGCCCCTTATACAGTGTCTAACTCATGATAGGGATTCAAACAGTGTTGAATCAAAGAAAGACTTCATGAGTGAATCATGATTAATGCAAATGCTGAGGAGGGCCATTATTAGAATGAGACTATACACATGCACTACAATAATTTAATTGGCTAAGAACTTTTAAGCAGATCTGAGTTCAAACCATGGTTTGCATGGATACAACGGAGTGCTTTTATTTATTATATTTTTAATGCAGTGCTTTTAAAGGAGGAACTGAATGAAGCTGGACATAGATTCTTTATTTGTAAAATGGAAGGACTAGATCAGCATCACAGAGTTAAGAATATCCAAAACAACAAAATGCCAATCTCAGCCCTTGACATGAAAAATATTAACTAGTAATATTTAGGTTGTGAATAAAATGACTATAGGTTAGAACTGTAAGCATTTGAAATTTAGAACTGAGTGATCTAAAATAATAAATCTTCCATACAGCCTTAAAATTTTTTTAAGTCATTAAAAATGTTACAATATTAAAGAAAACTTTGTTCTTTGTTTTAAAAAGTACGATCAAGTTAAAATGTATTGCCAAACACTTCTTGAGTGAAGAATCTTCTAGAAATTAATTGTTTGAGCTACTGGCACAATTTCCTTCCTAAACACCAGAGACATAAACTGAACGAAGGGTTACTGTCCTGAAATTAAGAAAGATAAGTAGAAGTCAAAGAGCCCCATAACAGAAGAGATGGGCTGATTTAAAAGGAATAACTCAGGCATTTTGGTTTAAAGATGTCTTTAAAGATCTTACTGCATTCTTTGTCAACGAACGAGATAATCAAAATTTAAAGTTTTTACTACAATAACCCTGGGTTCCCCTGGAGAATCCTCTGTGAAATATGAGAGAGGTTTTAATACCTAGAAGCCCAGCTGCATAACAGCGAGGTCAGCTGAGGAGCAACGCTGAGACTCGAGGCCACAATGACTCCATACGGAGCCTGAAAGCAGGGAAGGTAATAAACTTTCCCACAATGATTTCTTTGCTCCTTGCAGTGCTAATGTAGACTGACAGTCGCACATCTTTCTTTCAATGGAATTTTTTACTTGAGGAACCATGATTTTTTGCCAACAATGATTATGATCTACAAATACAAGGAAAGCCCTGGCCCAGTGTAACAAAGTCACCTGCAAATGTGTGCGCATGTGTGTGTGTGCCTGTTTAATCTTTTAATGTAACTGATACAAAGTCTGCACCCCCTGACCTGTGCAAACGATATTTCCCCCTCCTTTTTTTTTTCTTGGAATGAATACTCACTGAAGAGAAGCTGGCATTAGCTTCATGGTAATAAGATGACTCTAAATGAGGTATCTGAGGACAGCAACATTAGAAATTGGGGACGGCTGTGGACAGCAGATTTGGGATACTGGTATCATGTATGTAACAAATCTTTATTAATAAGTACATTAAATCCCATATTTTTCATTTATAACTGCTGCATAATTTCCTGTTAACACTCCATGTAAATTCCAGATAAGGTAATAATTTTTTTTTTCAGAATTCTATTTCTGTTTCATTATATGTTCTATACTCTGCCCCACAGGTCAGTCGCATGATTGAAGTATTATGCCTCATTAAAATTCCACTAGTTAAAACATGGAGACAGAATTTTGGTAATTCTTTTCTCCATTACTAGAATTAACCATTCCAATACATTCCCAGGCTCCCTGAACCTCATAATTTATGTATACATATACTCTCACATCGACACTATTAGCAAGTTCTTAAATGCACACACATAGAAGAAGCCCATGTAGCACAGATATATGCTGGTCAAGGGGTCTCAATGTCCTAAACAGAAAGCTCTTATCTTTCTTCAGCTCCAGTGGCTGAAAATCCTTGCCCCACCACCTCCCAGTTCAGTATTTCTAGCTAGCAGCTGCTATCAGAAACCTAAATAACAAAAATATGCAAACTTGCACACTAATTCCCTTTGGAGATAGATCTTGGCTGCAGCCCTGTCATAAATCAGAGAATTTCGATATGAAATGAGGCAAGCAGCTCTAATCATTTCTGCATTTCAAATTGGATCACTGGCTCAATCACTGGGCTTTTTTAAACTGCTTGCCTAAGAGCAAATGTGAGGCGGGAGATAATTCTGAAGACATCTCTTCTTTTGTGGCCGTAGAACTCTTTTAACTGTTTCAAGACTGAAGGCCACATTTCAGTGATAATAGCACAAATCTGCTGGGAGAGATATGGATCCTTCAAGACATCTTCCTCCTCTTTCAACTCACAGAATTCCATCAATATCTGCATATATTATATATATTAGTATATGTGTGTGCATATGGGTTTTGTGTGTCTAAAAAAGGAAGTGAGGGGGGAAAAAAGAAGAGAAACATCTGACATATATCCACAGTCTATTTCTCCTCAGAATTTCCTGTTTTTGACACAAGGCAAGTTTCAATTGCACTATGAGATAGTTAACATTTTTAAACTGGGAAAATGTATTTCAAATCAAATGAAATTGTACCCAAATGTGAAAGATTTTGGGGTTTCAAGGATGGTCTGCTGATCTGGCCACTCTTCAATAGCCAAAGGAGAAATAGGAGAGTCTTTTCACCTTCCCAGATGATTTCTGAATTCTTATTATGATTGCATTTTTATATTTTCACATCTCAGACAACCCTCTAAAAACAATGTATCAAGAGGAAA
Organism: Muntiacus reevesi; assembly: GCF_963930625.1. Lineage (NCBI taxonomy): Eukaryota > Metazoa > Chordata > Mammalia > Artiodactyla > Cervidae > Muntiacus > Muntiacus reevesi. Next base: position 21,634,055 of record NC_089260.1, on the reverse strand, counting down.
AAAGGAAAAGAAAAAAAGCCTCGGAGGCAATTACCGAGAGTAAAGAATCCTCTTGACCTTTTGATATTTTTGCTTTGAGTCTCCCTTATTTCTTATCCAAATGATACTAGAGGCTTGTTGCAGGTTTCCTGTGCTCATGACAGCGCTTTGAAATGGAATTTAACTCTGTTTTTCAGAGAGTTTTTGTAATGCCTTGTAAGCCTAATAGTGATCTGATGAAATTTTAAAACTAAGCTGCTTGTGTTTTGAGAACAGACTAAAAATGTTTATCAATTTATTCTTTTACACAGTTAAACAAAACAATGCCGCTTTATCTGGTGTTTATTTTTTTATTTTCACCTTTTACTGGCTGACATTGCATTATACTTCTGGGGACTCAGGATGCAAGTTTACCATTTCCTTCCTTATTAATTTTGTTCATTGAGACAGTGTTGATGTCATGCGGATAAAGGTGTTGGAGGACTTTAAAAATATTACATTCTTACTGTGGCAACCTGATAAATGATAATATTCCTGGGTATTTTTGGTATAGCTTTATACATTGCATTTCTAACTCAGCAACATGAACATGACTCATTTTCCTGCATATTTTCAGATTCATGAAGATAATCCAATTTCTGAGGTTTATCAAATACTGTAAAAATATAAAATGCCTTTAAACACAATTTTTATAATGTTAATATTTAGCATTTTATTTTTCTTGCACACAAATTTAAAATTGTATTAAAGGCTCAGCATTAACATTTTCATTGTGTTAATTAAAAGCTATATTTACAGAACTATCTTTTTAAGCTCTGCAGTAATAATGAAGAAGCCTCACATTTTTAAGAACTATATTAAACTCTTTGTTTAATAAACACTTTTTGTGACTTAAGCTAACAGGAAAAAAATGCTTAAGAAATCTAACTTATAAAGCAAAATCTTTTATTAACATTAGGTGTCACTTGGTTTTTGTTGTCACTTTTTCCCCCAAATAATTATTCAAGGAGAATGCCACAGGGTTCTAAGAAGTTTCAAAATTTTAATCTCATGAATACATAAAGTTTATTGTTTACAACCTAGTTTGTGGCCTCCGCAGAGAAGAAAAGCACCAGAATCAGCCCACTGATTCATAACCTATATTTACTTTTTTCTTTATCTGAGAACATTCAGCTAAAGCTCCAAGCTTTAGTGGGGAGTTAAGTCTGAAAACTGAGCTATTTTAAGAGTACAGGGGTGGTTGTTACCCCACTAAGTTATCTACCCACAACTGATAAATACTTATAATAACCTTGCATTATCCCTCTAATCCCTCCTATTTTTATTTTCCTGGATACGTCCCAAGCTACTAAAACTATGACACAACTACAGTCTTTCAAGTCTGATACGCTTATTCCTAAAGTGCACCTCGTGTCTTTCGTACAGTGATTGAGTAGGTGTTGGTAAATGCTAGTTACACTTCCATTGACTCTTCCTGTGTGCACACGTGTGTGTGTATGCATATACACATGCTTTTTTCTTATATTATTAAATGAATTTCTTCAAGGTAACGTTCCAACCTATCATAAAAGCTATCCATGTTCATTACAGAGGACTTGACGTTTTGGATACAAACATCTCTCTTCTTCAAATTAAATGTTTAACTCAAAAACACCTTTGGTATTATCTATGGCCCCCAAACCATTTAAAGTAAACCAATATAGCATCTTAAGAGTGGAATACACAAAATTTTTAGTAGATGTGTGACTTGAAATACAGGCATTGAAAAGTAAGTAATAAAAATATAATATAAACATACTTGCCAGCTCTTTGAAACTTACACACTTTATGATTATTATCTTGCATGGACTTTCTATCTGCAAAAGAAGATGAACACTAACCTGATATACCTGAAACTCATTTGAGGGGGTTTCTTAGCCTAGACACATCTTGATATCAGTGGAAGCTGAATTCAACATAACTCATCAGAGACAAAAAATAACCCTTCACTAACAGTGCTAGGAGAGGAGCATACAACAAAAATACATGTTGGGGCATCAGGCTAGCTCAAGGAAAACTATGGGAAAATAGCAAAAGTGGGTAGAAGAGAGTCACTTAGAAGCTAGTTAGAAAAATAAGGGAGAAGATAGGTAGCTGTGAACAAAATGAGTCAAAGCTGAGTTCTAGAAAGTGCCAAGAATGGGAAGAATAGGAATGGCAGAGTGGAAAAATTAAAAAAAAAAAAAAAAAACAAACAAAAAAAACAGAATAAAGTAAATAATACCACTGTGAAAGAACAATACAAAACTAAGCTAGTAGGAGAGATGACAAGGTCACATAGAGGTAATTTAGACAACAAAATGTACTATGCACATTAACCTAAATATATCACTAAATCCCCAACAATCTGCCTAAGTTCAAATTTCTATATTAAACAAATCCCTAGCTTTTTTAAACCTTAGGTTTTATGAGCTTTGTTGGCAAAGTCGATGAAACTGTTTGCAAAAGTTACCTTTTCTAATTATATATAAAATACTGCCATGTGGCTGGTAGGTATTGCCAAGGTAGTCTCTTTGTTGAGGCTTAAAAAAAGTATTGCTGTATGTGTTTTTAAGTCTGGATAATACGACAAAATTCGGGACTGTCATTTTTAGTACATGGTTTCTGACAGTCAATCAAACCATAAATACTGACGGTAAATTATCAGGGATAACTGAATAAGGGGAGTGGAGACCAGGTCATGGAGTCTGCATTCTAAGACCTACAAAGGTTGCTCTCACCACTTCACTGAGCTTTCACCTTTCAGGTGACTCTCCAGGGTAACTGCTTTGTAACACATTTTGAGCTATTAAAGGTTTTATAAAATATAATGAGATTAGGAATTCTTAAATCTCATACAACTGTGTGCACTAAGGACCAGGCATTTCTCCTGACTTGAGACCCTGCTCTCAACAGGTCAATGAGGAGAGAGCCCCCAAGCCCACCCATCATTAGCTGTCACCTAAACTTGCCCCCGGACTGGCCTGACATACATCCTTACTGTAAGAATTTAGTAAAGAACTATCTTAAATGGCATCCTGCCTGTGTGGAGGCAGTGTGGTTAATCTTTGACAAAAGAGCATTCACATGTCAACAAAACAAATGCCTAATGGAGGGCCCTACTGCAAAAGAATAAAGTAGGCCATTCAAGTTGCCAATAAAAAAGAAATTTAGAAAAGATTGAAAGTTTGATTCCAGCATCATCACTTGCACGGAGATTGAAGTCAGACCCAACACCCAGAGCTTCTCCAGGAGCCCTAAACTGAAGTTACAGCAGGCTTCAAAGGGGCAACCTGAGCAGCCCTGTGGAATGACTCCCTTTCTGTCTGGGAGAAGGAAGAAAGGAAATCAAAGCACTTTTTTATTTCAACGTGAATTTTTCCTATAAAATGTGCTTTCAAAATTACTGTGGAAAAGATTACTGATTAAAGAAAAATGCTTCATATCTTCCACTTGCTCTATCCCCCTACATTTACCATAGGAATACTTTCCTTTCCACACAAAGAGTAATCTTGGGTAATCACAGATTTTGCCACACCAAAATCTGAGTTAGATATCTTAAGAGAATTCGTGTCTCTGTTGGATGCATGTAAGAAAATTAATTCTTAGCTCAAATATTACCTAGTGCATTTTAATGCAATTCTTCTCTTGCTTATATAGGTAAGAAAGTAAGTGTATTTTTCAAATTCAACTGGTATTTCAGTTTCCTGCAAATGCATTCATTATCACCAGATATAAGAGTCTAGTAGTCAGTAAAACAAACAAGTAAAAAAGGCCAACAGTAAGAGGTTAAAAAAAAAAAAAAGTGTATAAATTTTCCTTAGTGTTTTCATACACCACACTAGTAACTTTTTAAAATATTAATTCCACTGGTTCTCAACTGGGGGCAATCTTGCCCCCACCTTCTCCTCCCCCGCCCAGAGGATATTTGGCAATGTCTAGAGACATTTCTGATTATCACAACTGGGGTCATGCTACTGGTATCTAGTAGATAGAGGCCAGGGTGCTGCTCAACATCTTACAATGCACAAGACAGCCCCCACTCCAAGGACCATCTGGCCCAAGAGGCCAGTGGTGCCAAGGTTGGAAAACTCAGTTTCTGGGTTGTGGCAAAATTCATGATTATCCAAGAATGCTCCCTTTGTATGGAAAGGAAAGGATTCCTTTTAAAATCCATATTACTAATCTATACTTTCTGGCTTATAATTTTAACACCATGGAAGAGTTGCACTGTTATTTCTGCTATATAGAAATGTTCCATATGGAAACCTAAAAACAGACTCGTCAGCAATTTCTTTTTGGATAGTGTTGTACCTGGAGTACTTTTACAAGGAAAGGTGGAATCAGCACAGCCACTGTATGTCATTTTCCCCTTAGTTTTATCATAGAAAAAAAGTCTTGGGCATGCATTCTCAAGTAAAAGGCATTGTGACTATTCTTATGTCAAATTTAACACAGTTAAAGGGCCATAGTTCTAAGTTTAAAGGGTTGCTATTTGAGTGCTGTGTGGTGTCATCTTCACTTTTGTCCCATACATGTGCCATTCATCTCTAGGGCTGTTAAATTTTCACCTCTGTACACAATCCTCAGAATAATTTTATCTGTTCTAGTTAAGCCATTAATTAGACTGTAAACTACTTCCTAAGTCTGCTCAAATGGAAAAAAAAAATTTGTGTCCTGAAAGCCAAATGCTTTATTTATTAAAATCAGAAAATTTCAAATACGCTTTGATGTTGGATCAGTCACAATAAGGATGTCCAGCAACTTTCAGAGAGGCCTCTAATAATTTTACACAACTCGTTGCATAAATTTCTCTAAAAAATGGGGAATGACAGAAGATAGAAGGTGGGGGAGAATTATTTCAGTTCTAATCTCTTTTGACAACATTTAGAAGTACCATAGGTTAATCAAAACAAAATTTAACATTGCATGGAAATAATCTACAGTACACTTTGAAGTGAACTGGGCTGATGATTTAGTAGCTCACTGAAATATTTTTAAACTGACTTAAAAATCATTTAATCCTAGCAGACAACCCAACAGTTTTTGAGGTTTACCATGTTCTCTTTGTGCCCCAAGGCATTTCCACATTAATTAATGCTCTAAATCTCTGTCACCTCCAACACACACACACATACATACAAACATACCAGAAACCCTCCCAACTGACAAATACTCAATCTAATTTGTTCTTATTCATTCTACAGGCCTACTTCCCTAAGATATAATTTCTATTTTCAACCCCAAATATATGTTAGGTATTCTTCTAGCATACTATATTTCCTCCTTTAGCACTCATAATATTATTGCTAATTAACTATTACACAGCAGTTCTCCATTTATTTGTAATTCCCACTAAAATGTAATCTCTGGAATAACAAGATCGAAGTTTATTTCAAACACACCGAAATACATTCAGTGTCTACAACCACAGCTGGCATCTCTTCAATAATAAATGCTTGTTAAATTAATGAATAGATGAATGAAATAAAATATATAAACAGCTACTTCGTATGCAACGACTGCTACTCAGAACACATATATGATTTAACTCAGACCAGACAGTTATGCTTAGTGGTAAAGAACCCACCTGTCAATGCAGGAGACTTAAGAGATGAGGGTTTGATCCCCAGGTCGAGAAGATCCCCTGGAGGAGGGCATGGCAACCCACGCCAGTATTCTTGCCTGGGAAATCCCATGGACAGAGGATGCTGGTGGGCTACAGTCCACAGGGTTGCAGAGAGCCAGACATGACTAAATCGACTTAGCACACAGTCATGCAGGCAGTTATATACTTAAAACAAACAATACTTCAAGGTTAACGGGATTTGGGGATCTAGATCCTTAGAGAGGAAACTGGAGATCACTGGGCGCTGATATCAGTGGAAATGAAAAAAAAAAAAAAAAAAAAAAAACCAACAGGTAAAAACAGAAACTGTAAAGGTTTTATACTATTTTTCATATAGCTGTTTGGTGCTTCCTTCTTTAAGAAACACCCTACTTTCACCACATGTCTAGCATGGCAATCCCCCAGCTCCCAAAAAAGGTATATTAAAGTATTTAATTATTTTTTTCTGTGTAGGTGAGATAACATGGTGACAACTATTAAATACCTGATAATTTGTAAGGATTATGGTGTGAAACACTGTCTTGCCTAGATTAGTTCCCAATGCTTCCCTGACCCAGTTATGAGTGGTATTATTTATTCCATCATACTTCCCCTTCCTCAAAAGGGTCATTTGCTTTAAGCACAGCCCCAACACCCCAGTGTGTATAGCCATATGCTTGCCTCTTAGAATCAATGTTCCACCTTTAAAGACAGGAACATAGAGTTTCAAATAACAGTTCTGATATCCAATGTGGTGTTTGCATTTAACTGATCATCCCAACTCTAGCTGTGAGATACAGGCCACTGTCAGATACCTAGTACTTTTCAGGACATTGTCCAGACTAGTCTCCCTGGGCTTTATCGGAGGGTTTTATCAGGCCTCCACATGATAAGAGTTGCTACTATTTGCCAAGTTGGAATTTTTGTAAAATTCCTTAATTTTCTGTTGTTAATCCATCAAATACAAATACATGAAAACTTATCTTACTCTGCAAGAAGAAATGATTGTTGGACTGAAAAGTACTAGGAGATAGAGGCCTGGGGGTAGTGGGGCTGTCTTTAGTTTATTTAACTCTATCAAAACCAGGCTACTTGCTGCTTTTAACACCCGAGGAAAAAGGAATCTATGCACAGCACTAGACTCCCTGATGGCTGTTTTCTTGGTGTATTCAGAGCCAGAATTTAGACAGAAGTAACTTACTCTCCCTAAAATATTTTGCTGTTGTTGTTAGAATATATATGATAAAATATATTCTGTTGAGGATGTACAGGCATAATTTTTAGAAATTTGAGAAAGAATAAAGTGAAAACATTTTAAAGAGGAAATAATAACTCTGTAGTTCCAAAATTAACCTTTAAAACATTTCGAGTAATTTCTAGAATTAGTTCAGAGTACCGTCCTACTAAACAGTATTATAATTTAGAACTTCTCAATATTTAAAAAGATTGATTTTTTATCAGCAAAGTCATTTTTTAAGTTGCTGAAAAGGCTAAAGTATAATTTAGGCCTTAAAAAAAAAGAACTGTAACACTAAACTGCAACAACAAAAAGGGAGGTATGATAAAAATGCTTTACTCTATGAGGAATTTTATAAATAAAACAGAAAATTGTTTAGCCAGTCAACTTCATATAAACATTTTAGGTATTGCAAATGATCTTTTCTTATAAGGTTTTATGACCAGAGTAGTTGGCAAGAGGGCTATTCCATGATGCTCTGTTAAAATAGATGGAGAATGAGAAATGAGTTGGACAGGCTGTGCAGGTTCAGAGTTCTGAGCCCTGAACTCGACTTCAGTGGAAAACTCCTCTCATTTACTTCAGCGCCTTTTCTCCAAACCAGCACTTCCGCCCATGTGTTTATTCTCCGGCCCTCTGGGAAGTCACCTTTCATCAAAAGAAGTGCGCTAATCTTCCGCAGTTTCACTGCCATTGGCACCTCTGGCCCCCTCTCTGCTGCTTCCATCTGAGTATACACCAAAATAAGCTTTCAGGATTCTCAACAATACAAAAAAGAAAAAAAAAAAAATCTCTTTACTGTACTGGCAGATGAAAGACCTTAGTCTCAAAACTCAGTTGCATAGACCTCAGTAATCATAAAATGCATGAATCCAAGAAAGCTATCCTCTAATTTTTATTTTTTCAGAAAGATACTGTAAATCTGTTGCCTACTTTTTTTCTGTAAGCATTCAAAGGCGAAAATATTCTTTTATAACAACTTTATTGTCAAAATTTACAACATCTATTGTGCAAAACCATCCCAAATACTATGAAAAATGTAATACTCAGTGATGTTCTTCATACATGTGTGTAACCAAATAATACATATAAGAAAATATATAACCAAATAATAAGAAAATCTTATGAAGTTGGAAGAGTTTAGGGAAGTGATAAATATGAATGATGTACCACTCCATATTCTATTAATTTTAAAAAATATGAGTAAGTTCCAAATATAAATGCAGTCCAATAAAGGATTCAAGAGCTTGGCTTTATTAAGACTAAAGATGTTATATGACTGATTTCTCATTTTACCTTTTCTACCTGAAGTTCCATTCAGCACAAATTTGAAGGAAACTACCTGTATTTCTGGATATTTATCCCTAAAAGAATTCCTTGATTACAAATCTACCAGATGATGCCAGGGAATTCCCTGGTGGTCCAGTGGTTAAACTCTGTGCTTCCACTGGCTGAGGATGCAGATTCACATCCTGGTCAGGGAAACTAAGATCCTGCAGGCTGTGTGATGTGGCCAAACAAATAAAAAACCCCCCTAAATCTATTAGATGTCACTAACCAGAAAAAGGAAGAACATGGGCAGCTGCAGCACTTGTTCCTCTCAGGCAGATAAATAACCACACTAAAAACTGAAATCCATTCCTGCCAAACATTTCTGTTTGGAATATTCATGGTATGGACCTCACATCAGGGTTTCTCAGCCTTAGCACTGTCAAACTCTGGGGCCAGCTCTTTCTTCACTGTGGGGAGCTAGTATAGCTCTAGCCTCCCACACACTAGAGGGCAGTAGCATTGCTTTTCTTTTCCTCCACACTCTTCTTTCCTGCATCCTTGGCCTCCAAGTTTCCACAACCAAACCTGTCTCCAGGCATTGTCAAATGTTCCTTAGGCGCGAAACAGTCCTTGGGCAAGAACCAGTGAATTATTTGGGTTTCATTAATGAAGAGTTATGAACACAGTCTTTCATTCTTTCCAATTCATCTTTCTGACCTATATCAGTATAAAAATATCATGTATTCTTATCAGAATAGGATATCCAGGTAGGTTGGCCGATAAAATTACAGTTTCCCCAAGACCTCATTCTGTACTTCTGAGCACAAAATCCTAGAAAGAAAACTTGACAAGATGAAGTTGTACAATTTCATCCAACAAATGATCTCACCTCAACACTCACACTAACTTTACTATTAAGCAAAAACAGGCACATTTTCAAATATTGATTCCAACTAATGTCTGATCCTAACAGGCATGATCTTATCAAGGCCCCACTATAATAGAAGGAGTGTCACAGTTAAACAGAATAGGCTGGGATAAGATCACAATCTTCTTCACAATGATGTGATGGTATCACAGAATGGGGATAGTATTCTAAGTAATTATCATTAATAGATCCTGGCAAAGGAAAGAACAGCCCCTACTGAGGTCTAAACAAATTTGGGTGAGATAAACCAAGGTTGTTGAGAATTTAAGGCACCAGGTGTTCTTGAAGTCATTTTTCAAAGTTTAAAATAACTAGATTTTAAGTGAACAGGGAAGTGTAGAATGATTTTAGCAAAATGAACATGCAAGGGGAAAAATGGCCCTTTATTATTGATACAGGTGCATTCATTTGTCTTTCTGCCCATTATATCCATTCTGGTTATTTCTATGCTTTGATCTAATTAGGGTATTTATAAACAGGTTAGTTTTAGCTACTGAATGAGGTTAAATGCATTAGCTATTTGCAGTCTACCAGACATCAATCTGATAAATTAATCTCCATCACAAGAAACTGAAAAGGTTTGTTTATATTCCTTAAGTCTTTGGTACAGCTGTAGTATATTCACATGATACTAGGTAAGGCACCTTAATACAGAAATAGCTCAAAAGAGCTTTTTCAAGCTTTAAATTTAAGATTCTTGTACTACATTGATTCATTCATCCATTGGCCCCTATGCCTTAGTACACAAAAGCTCACAATTATCACTTCAATATTTAACTTTTCATTGAAGCAGGGAAGTTCATGCAATCTACAAAAAGAGTCAGGATGACTTTTTAACTACTCATTAATGACAGTTTAATAGACACAATGGGAGATTTTATCTTAGGTCTATTATATAAATCCATTGCTGCTTCCTGAAACTGTTATGTTTCTTACATTGAGCTAAATAAATATTTGCATGGAAAAAAGAGATTAGTGATCATTAGTCTAAACAATTAATAAAACACAAACAGTTTTGCTAGAAACTTGCTATTGAATGGGCTTCCCTGGTGGCTCAGACAGTAAAGAATCTGCCTGAGATGCAGGAGACCCAGGTTCAATCCCTGGGTTGGGAAGATGCCCTGGAAAAGGGAATGGTTACTCACTCCAGTATTCTTGTCTGGAGAATTCCACAGAAAGAGGAGTCTGGTGGGCTTCAGTCCCTGGGGTCACAAAGAGTTGGACATGACTAAGTGACTAACACTTATTTACTACTGAATAGATCATTACTCCCTCTTCTTTTATAAAAGAGAGATAAAGTCCTTTTCTAATCACTGTGATGCAACATAAAGTTAAACAAATGATATAAGGGGATTAAATTAGTAAATGTGACCAAAAGGATTTTTCTCAGTTACTTTTTCATATATCTTGAGAGCATGATTATGATTATTACAAAAGCAATGTTATTATTCTTATTCACACTCTGTCTCGATTTGTCTGGGGAGGGGGAAGGGAAAGTCAAACTATATCTTAGTTTGTGTTTCTCTTTTCAAATGGGTGATTAATTACAGGTGCTGAAATCTTTTGGATAATCACTGAGGATGAATGCATCGCTGAAATCAGCAGTACATAGAGAACTCTAAAAGCTACTAGTTGTTAACATGGTAAAACAAAACAGAACATTCTACACTTGGTATCTTGTCTAAAAATAATGCAGTCATTGACCTTAACCTTATCAAACTAGTCCCATCATCAAGGTCAAATACAACAGTAAATAACTTCAGTAGGGCATGAGCATACCATAAGTATTTATGAAACAACTATATCTGTACCTTGCATCTTTCTATAAAAAGTACTCACAAATAAAAATATTTTTTCAGTAAATGATTTTAATTTTGAAATAGAACTGTGAGATTTGTCAAAGATTTAAGATTAAAAATTTTATCCACTGTTTAATCTTTTCAGAACCTCCATTTCTATCTCAATACCATAATAGAAAATACACTTGGGCAAATCTCAAATACGTATCAAAAGAGACCAAAAGCTGCAATTGTTATCAGTATATAACCTTATATGTTAGGAGATATTCTTTTACTTTGACCAAAGGAAAAAGAACAAATGAGAAGTTATTCAGACAATCTCTGGGCTCTCATTTTTGGGGAGAGACATGTGATTAATGGATGGATTCTGAAGCATTCATTGGGCTTCCCTGGTGAGTCGGTGGTAAAGAATCCGCAGGAGGCATGGGGTTCAGTCCCTGGGTCGGGAAGATCCCCTGGAGAAGGAAATGGCAACCTATTCCAGTATTCTTACCTGGAGAATGCCATGGATAGAGGAACCTGACAGGATGCAAGCTGCAGTCCATGGGGTCTCAAAAGAGTTGGACATGACTCTTGTTTGGCGACTAAACAAAAACAAAAAGCAACTGAGGCATTTTGGGTCTAGAGGACTATTTTATATCTATGTAGCAGATAAAGGGACAGAAACAGCACAGGTATGGTGCTAGTTTTCCAGACTCACAACACTTCACAAGAGTTAGCCATTGGCTTGGTTCACAGAATGGCAGGAATGTCAGGCAGCTAGCTATATTTGAGTTTCTCTTAGAAATCACCACCATGCACCCTGCTAGTTCTCTTTCCAGTTTTCATTCTGCAACAACGAATCAAACAAAGAAAGGAAACTATCTGAAAAAAAATCATTAGTTTGTGGAAAGATATATGGAAATACTGATTTTTGTTCCTTCACACACTACGGGGATTTATGCAAAGAGAAAGCAAATGTCACATAGTGAAACTAGGGGCTGACTCTGTTGCCAACAGGCTCATCACTATTTTTCATCTTTGTAACACACACACCCATGATATGCTCTTTTTCTTCAGCCTGCTAATCAGGGCAGTGGTACCTGATAGTGGATGATTGACTAAAGAAATCAAGATTGAACTTATTCCCTGAGGCACCCTGTACCTCAGATCAAAGAGTGCACGTGTGGCATCCTGAAAATGCAATCCAACTGCTCTCACCTCTTAACTCCCTGACACGGGAACCAAAGACAATAATCCTTACAAATCAGAGCTACTGTCTGTAAAGAGGGAGCATAGAATTAGAGGGAGAAATTTGAAGATCTGGACTGACTCAGTTAAATAACTTCTTTTTGGACTGACTCAATTAAATAAATTCTTTTTTAAAAGCTTACAGCTAGTTCTTACTTTCTAACCCAAATATCCATTCTAATCTCAATGACAAATTAAGAACAGCCATATTGGCTGCTAAGTGCTTAAAACCAAGATGATCTTTTTGCAAAAGAATGGATAGAAGCTGATCCAGAAATTTTACTGTATCACAAATGCAATGAGGTTTATTCCAAGAACTGGACAGAAATACAGGTGCTAAAACATCTTTTAAAAAGTCTGTAGCACCTTTAATTACACTGTCATTAAAAAAATACTTCTTTAGCTATTTCAGAAATCATATCTCATTAAATGATGGTTAACAGAAATATTATAAAGACTTACCTACTATCTCATAAATAAGAGTACATAGAATAATAACAAAGTTCATCCTGATATAGAATCAGATTTTTAATGGCATAAAGAGCATTATAAATATCAATGGAAACTATATAAATGTAATTAATGCCTGTGGAGTTATGAAGTTACCTCTTTTTTAAATAAGTTTTCTAGCATATTCAGTTACATTCAATAGATAGCATTCTTCTTAAAGTATAATAAAGAAAAGTGCTAACTTGAACCACTCTAGTGAACATTCAGTCACTTCACTGGGAAATCTGCTTTACTCCTACATATCTCAATGATGAAAGCACTTCCATGTTATCAATAGAGCATTAAAATTAATATCCAGGTGTAATGCTGATGGAATCCAAGACTTTTACCATTTTAGGTTAAGTTTTTTTTTTAATTTTAATTGTGTTATTTCACAATTAGTCAATATAGATTAGATAGATTTGAGATGAGTCACATCTGCAAAACAGAAACAAATTACTGAGAAATTAAGTTCTATAAACATTATGGATACTTTGTATTATTTGACATTAGAAAATATTCAACTCGCCCTACAATGCCTTTCAGGAGAAACTAAGGGAAAACAATATAGCAGAATAAGATAAGTGAAAGCTTGATTGCTATAACTGACCACCTAAAATGGACTGTACTTCTTATTCCTACTGATTTCCCTTTTTTTCAACTTTAAGATAACTAACTACATATGAACTAAGGAAAGACAGTTGGAGAACTATTGAGAAGATGCTACTCAAATAGCAGGCCATGCATTCCTTTGAATGCTGTCAAACAAGCTAAAAGGAGATGACTTGCTTCTCTTTTCAAAACCTCAGTGGCTACAGCAGTATAAAAACAACAGAAGACTGAGTACCCTTTTCTTTCTACAATGTGAGTGGTATATAAAATTTGCAATATTAGCAATACTTCATAACAATAATGCCACTAAACCACTCATTTCTTAAGTTTAAAGATAAATGCTGAAAACTGAACATTATATTCAGTATCCCTAAGTCAATTAAACTGTTTGAATCATGAATAATCACAAAATATTTATTATATCATCTTAATGAAGGTTATGGACAGTTCTCAATAATTCAAATGCATAGAGAATAGAGAGTAAGGGGAAATGAAAACTCACAGAAAATCAAATAATATAAAAGGGCACTTTGCATTTTATGTTTGTATATTTTTTCATTTCTCACATTTTCTTTTTCTTTTCTTACCATATTTGCCACTGACAAACATTAACATTTCTATAAGGCTCTAGGTAATCAAGAATTAAAATACCTTTTCCATCATCCAAATTTATACATCAAAATGTTCTGTATTTATTCTAAGTTACCTACTGGAATACTTAAAATATCACTATGATAGTTTGTCAATTACATGGTTTGCCATAAGATAAAATAATGAAATTACAAGGAAAAATGAGAAACATTATCAATATTTACAATGTTATCCAATCTATGACAGAATAAAGCACTAAGCTTTTGTAACTTGTTCAAAAATAGAGGTGTGCTTTATTTCATGATACTATTTTATTTAGAAAATAAGCACATCACTTGAGTTAACAAAATAAAAATGAAAATACCAATCTTATTTGTTGACTTAAAAATCAACCAATTTGCCGTATGTGTGTATAAACTTATGTGTATGCATGGCTGTGTGGGAATATGTTTTTTTGTGCATTAGGTTTGCTTAAAGTAATATATAAAGGATATATAAAGGATATGGATAGAATTCACTTATATTTAAATACTCATATAAGGAGTAATTATGCTTGGTGAGAATTTAGTTTTTATACCCTCACTTTTTAGCAGAGTTCCTGACTTGCAGCACATACTTAATTGAGTCAAGTTTTCTTCAAGACATCCTGTACAATACATCTAAAATCAGAGAAAGAGATTTTAGGCATTCAGTTGCTAGTAGTTAACAGCAAGGGAAGACTGTTAAATTAGTTATGAAATAATTAAAGTAATTATCCCACTTCCCTCTCATGTAAAAAAGATAAAATAACTGTAAAAATGATAAAAATAACATACCACTTGGAAGACACACAATTTGGTGGGGGATTAATTAGAGTGATAAGTTAAAACGGGTCTGTCTCCACTCTTGTAACCAGCCCCTTAGGTCACCAAAGCCCAAAAATTTATATTGTGCCCATTCCAGCAAGTGCATTTTATGATTAACTTCAAACACAAATAGATGGCCATATAAGAAAAATCTGAAGGCTCTTTACAAATGCAAAGTAAGATTGAGAAAAGTGAAAGTCCCTTAGTCACGTCTGACTGCGATCCCATGGACCGTATAGCTCACTAAATTTTTCTGTCCGTGGAATTCTCCAAGCAAGAACACTGGAGCAGATTGCCATTCTCTTCTCCAGGGGATCTTCCCAACCCAAGGTTCGAACCTGGGTCTCCTGCATTGCAGGCAGATTCTTCACCATCTGAGCCACTCCAAATATACCTATCCTTCTGAGACTTCTTTTTTCAGGAAGAAAAAGCTGTGCTTTGAAATGACATTGGTAAATATGTCACTTTCCTTCTAGTTTATCTATCCTCATACTTACATACAAACATTATTTTAAGCAGAACTTAACAGTTTGAGTTAAACTCAGCAAAACAAAGAGATTAAAGTTGAATGGGAGTGTGTCTATCAGCCAGGGCTCAGTAGAGGGAATACACTTCACCTCTAGGCAACTGAGCCTGCCTAACAGCATACTACCATCCTCGGAATGTGAGGTCACTGCCTATCATTCATCCCTTTGACAACCACTTTGTTTTGGACTCTTTATGCCTGTATGTTTATTTATAACCTGCCAGAATAACAGTGGAATGAATGAAAGAAAATCCTAGTAGTATCTGTTAGTTTAAAGATGCTTAAAGATTACTGCTGGTTACAGGATGACCACTTTTCCGGCCCCCATTCACTAATTGCTCTCTGTTTTCATTTTATTGTGGTGTGCTATAACATATTGCTTCTATTTTACTGGCACTTCAGTTGTCTTTTTTTTTTTTTTCCTTTAAGAGTAAGAATGACTTTATTTTAGCTAGGAATGTCAGCTCAGTTTCTAAAGCTCACTGGAATTCTCTTAGCTATATGAATTTTTAGGAAACATTTAATGTTTTTTTTTTTCTAATCCAGAGCAAAAATAGCACATTTATCCCCTCTCAAAAATTCCAATAAATAACAAAGGTACATCAGGCTCCAAAACAGCTTAACTGAACCATATGTGAATCCAAAGGCCTGCCAAAAGAGAGTCAGCATTATAAAAGGTAGTTTCATATTTCATCCAGCCATAAAATAGGAACCACAGTATATAAAATGCACTGACCACTTGCACAGAGCTCATGATGACAATAGCATGGAAACATATTGTCAGCAGATAAGTGACCTCCATGCACACTCTGGGAGCTTCTTAAGTTTTTTGTGGTTTGTTTTTTTTTTCTGTTTTTTGTTTTTTCAACCTCGATTGGCTAATCACAGATTATGGGAACACAAAACTTAAAACAGCATCTTGAACCTCAGTCCCTCTGACAGTTTCAGAATTTCACCATTGAAATATTTCATTAGAAAATCTTCAAGAAGCAGCAGAAGGTCTGGCACGGAACCCTTAGTTCCCATTAAGGGCCTCTGCCGTCGTCCACAGCTCGTCTAGTCCAAAACGGCACTCTGTACTCTCACAAATTCTCTCCAAAGCCATCTGAATCCTCTTTTCCTTATCAGGATGATACAGACTCGCATCATCCTTGGAGCCTTCTGACAGGGGCGACAGCAGCTGGGGGTGGGGGGATGCTACAACTGTTCATTGTTTCCTTTCACAAAACACTGCCACAGGGCGCAGATTAACACCAAAAAATAGATGGCTTCAACTGAAGAGAAACATTTTTCAGAATGCCTCCACTTGATTAATGAAATAATGGAGCGGACCACGGTTGACTTTTGTCATGCACTCTTCCTTCAACCTTCTCCTCCTGGAGAATCAGCAACGATGAGAACGCTTCTGCCAACGTCCACTTACTCTTAAGAGTCATTTTCACAAAGTTGGAACAAAGGCCACGGTTATTAAAATTGCCATGTTCCCTGCTGGAAATATTCAGGTAAAGGATAAATTCTTTTCTCCACCTCTGAACTACTGCATTGAAGGCAAATGCTATCTCTCTGCCCAGCCTCCCAAATCCCCTGCCCCCAGAGTTGATACCTTATTTGACATGTACTTGGTAGCTCATTTGTAAAGAATCCACCTGCAATGCAGGAGTCCCCGGTTCGATTCCTGGGTTGGGAAGATCCCCTGGAGAGGGGATAGGCTACCCACTCCAGTATTCTTGGGCTTCTCTGGTGGCTCAGACAGTAAAGAATCTGCCTGCAATGCAGGAGACCTGAGTTCAATCCCTGGGGTGGGAAGATGCCCTGAAGGGAAAGGCTACCCACTCCAGCATTCTGGCCTGGAGAACTCCCTGGACTGGATCGTCCGTGGGGTCGCAGAGTCGCCCATGGCTGAGCGACATTGGCTTTCACTTTGGACCCTGGTGCCTATCTCAGATGCCCAGGAGGCTGTCACCTTCCACAGAATAACATCCTACACATGCCTGGGGGCAATGACTAAGATCAGGGTGGTAATAATGGCACACCCAAGGTTAGCATCGGCCGCCCCGGCCGTGAGATAATGCCCGCGCTCATGGGGCTCTGCTGCGCCGCGCCTAGCCGCTCAGTCCTGTCCGGCTCTTTGCGACGCCACGAGAAACAAATGGTATTTGCTTCACTTCTCAATAAAAGCTAAAACCTAAGGCCCATGAACTGCCTCTGCTCCTCCAAAGTTTGTCCCCCTTCTTTCTTATTTTATGGCGCGTCGCTGTCTGCCTAGTGATGTGCCTTATTCACTCCATTCTGTACCGAGCTCTAAACTGCCATAAGTAACGAAAGAATTGAGTTAGCATTTTAAAATACAAACCAGACTCAAAAGTGAATCAGACAGGGTAAATTACTTTTCCAACTGTCTGAAATCCCCAATCACACACCTGAGAAAAGCTTTCTGAAGAAATACTCCTTACAAAAAGAAAACACAAAGGAGCCAGGATAATTCAAAAAGCAGTGTGACCACTTAACCTTTCTTTCTCTTCCTAAAAACATGTTTTTTCTCTTGTTTCTGGGGTGATTGTCTCCTTAGATGATAAATACTCTAAGTGTATACCTTGTACTTCTCTAGGCTATGAGTTCTCAGAATACTGATGCTAGCTAATCAATAAGCATGTGTATATTTGTGTGTATATAAATACATGTGTGCACACATGTATGAAGATGTATATGTACAATGACAGCCAAGAGTGCTTTTTAAAATATGTTCAGAGAGGGGACAGACAAGAAAAGGCTGGAAGCACAGTTTGGCAAATTAAGGGAATGAGTAATCTACTTTCTATTCACAGGCATAATAAAAAGTAATCTAGATTGTATAACAATCTGTATATTTTTCAAAGTGACTAAATGCATATAATTTTATATAATTTTACAACAACTCTAAGATGTAGGGCTGGTATTATAACCCCCATTTTATAAATGAGGAAACTGAGAGCAGGTGTGATTACCCAAGACAGCACTTAGGGTAATAACAGTTGGGACTAGCATCAGATGACTCTGAGCACATCACGGGCTCTTTCCCATGCTTTCTCCCCATTTCTGATCTTTACAACGTGTTAGTGTATGTTTCTCAAAATTACTGAAGGAGAAA
Source organism: Muntiacus reevesi (assembly GCF_963930625.1). Classification (NCBI taxonomy): domain Eukaryota; kingdom Metazoa; phylum Chordata; class Mammalia; order Artiodactyla; family Cervidae; genus Muntiacus; species Muntiacus reevesi. The sequence goes on along the minus strand of NC_089260.1, from coordinate 21,615,794 downwards.
TACTCAGCAAACAGCCTGCCTCTGGCTCCTATTTCCCATTAGATTTTACATAACTGTTCCATATATTTTCATTCATCTTTCTATGTCCTCATATTAATAATCAATTTCTAAACAAATTAATCAAGAATGTATTCCTGAGTTTCTATATGGAGTAGCTTATCTACCTTCAAAAACGAGAATAAAATGTATCTCATTTTTACGTATATCTTTTGCTTATCAGTTAAACTTTGATTTTTGGTTATGATGTTTTATAATATATGAATTAGTCTTTTCTATTTAAATTAACTGGATTTTCTTTTGTGATTTCTCCTAGTGCTACTATTATTTGAAAGTCCTTCCTTATTCAGAGGTGAGGTAACTATTTACGTTCATTATCTTAGCAGTAAACGGCCTCTGAGATGGCCCCCAGCGATCCCAGCCTTTGGTTTTAAGCCCATGTACAATGCCTTTCCCTTCAGAGTGGGCTAGACCTGCTGATTCAATTTTAATAAAAAGAATTCAGCAAAAGTAATGGGATGCCTACTTCTAAGACTAGTTTATGAAAAGACTATGATTTCTGTCCTGGGCTCCTTGTCTTGCCCTCTCATTTGCTTGCTCAGAGAGGAGCCAGTTGCCATGCTATGAGCTTCTCGGAGAAGCCTAGGAGGCAAGGTACTGAGTCAACAGCCATGCAGTGACCTTTCAAGCAGGTCTTCCTTTGGTTGAGACTTCAGATGACACCATAGCCCTGGCTGTCACTTTTTGAATCCAGCCTTGTATGAGACACCATACCAAAGACACACAGATAAGCAGTGCTCATGTTTCTGACCCTGAGAAAAGAGTATGAGAAAACCACAAGACGTAGGCACATAACCCTACGCTTCATTCTGAGCTCCTGACCTTTAAAATGGAAAGAGACATAAACCATATAAAATAGCACAAATGATATACAAATTACTAGAATCAAGAAGCCATAGTTTTGTTGAACTAGGGCAAAGGATTATATTTTTTAAAGTGACATAAAAGCAAATGAATAATGCAGAATGACTTTAAATTGAATACTTAAATGTACAAGGAAAAGAGATGCTCATCTCCAAAACAGAGTTTCTCAAATAAGAGAAACTATGTAATATTGATTTGTAAGAACAATCAAAAGGAATACAAAATAGCACTTATGTCCATTTCTTTAACAGTTATCTCCAAGTTACTGAATGTATTAATTATGCCCAGTAGACATCATTTGCTAAATTTTTGAAATACTGGAACAATATATATTATAACCATGTAAATAACAGGGAAGTGCTCATGCCAGACAATTGTTTTATAAAGAGCTGTGGAATGGCAAGTCTTGAAAAAGTCAAGGAGAAAGACTTTAAAAGGCAAGCCAGATATATCAGCAAATAATCAACAAAATTTTGGGTCAACTTTGTAAACTGCTCCTCACAAGTGTGTTATCATTTTACCTTCTCCTCCAGCCAAAAACATTTTTGCCAACTTTATATTCCATTATTTGTGTTATGGAAACAGCAGAGCTATAGTTTGCAAATCATTCCCTCACCACCCAAGAATCTGATAGACTTTCCTTAGGGAACAGAGATTCTATCCCCTACGGGACCCTGAAGCTTGACAAAAGATTTACAAACAGGAACAACTCCATAAAGAGAATCTGGATGCTTAAACCAATAGCCAAACTGCATCTTTTATACCTATGCTCATGGAAAAGGTTGTGTTACTCATTGGTCTATTCAACTTTATATACATTGTCTTCTTAGTAGAGCAACTTTAATCATATTAAATGACATGAAGTAGTTACTCCTTCCAGACATTGATTAATTAATAGCATATCACAGAGTCATTTTAATAACTCCATGAGAAGACCATTTTCCATAAAAATTCTCCTTGGAATTCTAGAAAAAGGGAATAATAAATAATCTTAAACAAACCAAAAAAAGATGCTTTCTGTTTATTCAAACTTGGCCTAAGTGTAAGTAAAGTGTTTTAGCCATGTAGCATAACCCAAAGGCAAAATGTGTTTAAATTTCAGGCACAGATCAGTAGGTTAGACCCATAAATAAAACTGTCTATATATGGCAAGAAATTGTGTCTTTGTGTTCCTACCTTTCAAATCCAAGTGCAAACATAAAGAACCTAGAAAGATTTCACCATCAGAAGAAAAGGCAAATTAAAGGTAGATTGAGATTAGCAGACAGACTAGCTACGCATAAAAGGTGTAATTTTAGGAGGCAGATACAAATTATTAGGAAAGGCAAAATATATGTTTTCATTTCAATATTATTTTCCCACATTACAAAAGAATTCCATCCACAGCCAATATCACTATGACTACATTATAATACAATAAATCCCTCCAGATCCACATATAATCGACCTCGCTCATTTGCTTTGACAGATTTGAATTGTTGAGTAATTCCTTGGTGTTTGGTTTCTTTCTTTCTGACAGGATGCTTTCACTAACTTGGGACTTCATGCCAATCTCTCTTGTCCCTGAGTGCTCTCCTCTTCCACAAACAAACAGAAAACAAACAAAAAGTCCTCCTCTGATTCTAGAAACCAAACCAACACACCATTTTCCAAGGCTCTGCTGTACTAAGTGTCTTGCCTCATGTCTTCTTGGAGCAGCTTCCACTGTCCACTCAATTCCCATTAATTCTCCACATGGCAGATAGAGTATAAGAGAAGCCAGATCTTGGCCTCCCTAAGGGACAAATCTACAATCTCCATCAATAATGAATTTCACCAACGTTTCCTCAGAGGAACAGGGTACAATTAAAAAGGTTATAAGTCCTTGCACTACTAGAACCTAAGGGCATCCGTGAATGAAACCAGCTTAAGCCCAATTAGAGGAATCAGTACATTTGTCTTCTCTTGGAACAACCCTGCTCTTACGGTTCCCATCAATTCAGTATAAATCTGACTGATCTTATCCAAGAAGTTAATAGAAAATTGCTCACAGTGGGCGACTGCCACCTCAGTTTCCAAGCAGAGACAGATGGAATTTCCCAGATGGTTTGTCACTGGAAAGTGCAAGGCTGGATGAGACTTCACAGAAAGCATGGTAGAGCAGAATACCTTCTTGGCCTTCACCCAGGTCATAGTGAACGATTGAAAATGGATTCTGTTACAAACAAATCTTAATTGCCTCAATGGGTTCACCACCTTGTCCTCTTTAACTCCCTCAGAGGGGTGCTGATCTTACACTGAAATTTGTCAATATTTATCAAGAAGCCGTCATAGGCATATCTTTCTGTTAGGTAAAACCTGACAAAATAGATATAGTTATCCTCCTCTATTGCATATTACATTCAAGTGAGATTAAGAAAAAAATTATAAACAAATAAAACAGGCACAAGATGGCATTAACTGTGGTACTGTATTGCTAAGTTGAACAGATGAAGTGAGATATAAGAGGAAACAGGAAAAATGGGTATAAAGAATCAAGGGGAACACAAGGGTCTTGAATAAAGAAAGATGTGCATCATTTGCTGATATTGGAGAAAAGTTAAAGAAAAGGATTAATTGACTCATTTTCTAAAGGTTATTTGCTGAGCCCTTGCTATAAACCAGACATTGTTCTAGATAAGAAGGATACAAAGATAAACAATAAATAAATAGCACATAGTTGGTGGCACTAGTGGCAAAGAACCTGCCTGCCAATGCAGGAGACATAAAGAGGTGGAGCTTTGATCCCTGGGTTGGGAAGATCTCCTGGAGGAGGGCATGGCAATCCACTCCATTATTCTTGCCTGGAGAATCCCATGGACACAGGAACCTGGCGGGCTACAGTCCATAAGGTTGCACAGTCAGACACGACTGAAGTGACTTAGCGGCGGCAGCAGTGCATGGGTGAGATAGACAAATAAAGAGATATTTGGAATTATGCAGTGAATGTTCTCATCCTAGTAAGCCTAAAGACCACAGAAATATCTGAGGAGTTGATATCTATTCCAGACTGGAGGCTTTAGGGAAGGTCCACTTTGGGGTAACCTGGGGCTGAGTCTTGAAGTGAGAATTGGAGTTAGTGTGATAAAGAAGGGCAGGAAGGGGGAGCACAGGGCTTTGTGGATAATAAAACAGCACAGCCAAATGCACAGAGACATGAGAGAAAGAGTATATTCACATTGCAGGTGGCCGAGGTTGACTGGAAGCTACTCTGAGAGTGGAAGCGGGGTAAGAGGCAGAGTTTGGGTTCTCTTGTGCCCTTGAATGATTTCAGGCACACAGGTAACAAGCTTTGCTATAAGGGCACAGTGTGCTTTGGGTAAAGAAAAGGAAGACAGCAAGGAAGGCAGAAAGAACAGCTAGAAGAATACTGTGATAATCAGGGAAGAAATGATGGGGGTTTCACCAACAGCAGTGGCAGTAGGAACAGAAAGAAGGGAGTAAATGTGAAGAAAGCAGAGTTATGGTACTTGGTCCCTGGACATGAAAAGCAGAGTCTTGGAAGATGTTTGGCTCTGAATGGATGACAAAAACAAAGCTGTTAGTTATAGGCAATAAAGGAAAGGTGTGTGTGTGTTTGTGCCTACATGTGCACACACATATGACTATGTATGTAAATGGACCTATGAGATGTGAGAGAGGAGAGGTAGAAATGGAAGGAGGGTGACATGGAGTAACTCGTAGAATGGGCTGCCTGCAGAGGCAGCAAAGGAGAGGCAGAGATTTAGGTTTAAAGTGACTACAATTTGGAAGGCAGGGAAAAGGGCACAGAGACAGTAGGTGGAAACAATAATAAACTCTCCTTACGACTGTTGAGTTGGAGGAAGTCAGTGGGAAAGGCTTGTAAAACAGTTGAAACGTGCTATTAGAGAAAGGGTAAAAAGCCAAGGTTAGAGATTTTTTTTTTAATTTAAATGTCATTTGTAAATTAGTAGCTGAAGCTTTGTGAGTGGATAAGCTCCCTGAGGCACTGGGAACAGAGGGAGAAGAGAAGAAAGGCCATAGTGTTTTGGGAAACATAGTTAAATTTAAAAGAGCGAAGACCCAGAGAGACATGAGAAGTAGAAAAGTATGGGGGTCCTGAGCCCAGATTAGAATGAATATTAAAAGGAGGATATTATTCACAATGTCAACATCAATGGAAAGAAATATAAGACCCAACAAAAAGTCATGCCTCAGCAACATTATAAATTATATCACTGAGAGGGTGAAGCTGGGAGGGTGTGGGTGGGGTTGGTCAGATTGCTCATGGTGAGGAAATTCAATTAGATCATATTTTTATTTTAAAGAGCATTTGTTGAATATCTATTATTTGCCAGAGGCAGTGATCTAGAATTGAATAATTATGATTTTTAAAAATCTATACTGTCTAGAATCTCAGCAATAATTTGGCTATTATGTTCCAATTTATTTCATTATTATATCTTAGAAGCTCTCTTGGCATGGCTTTCCCAGAAGGTTACCTTGAGACTGATTCAAGTGCAAGTAGTTTATCTGGAGGTGACCTCAGAACAGTTCAGTAGAGGTGTGGAGAAGTAAGCAGGAAGGAAAAGGAAGCCTATAAAGATGTGTTATAAAACTGACTGGAGCTCAGTTTCCCTGGCAAACTCTAAGGGCTCTTGTAAAACACTTTTCATATCCTAATGGAGAGGCAAGGAAGCAGGGGGGTATTTATCTACCACCTTCTGTCCCTCACTGGTTGAGGATTACTTTTGGAAACATTAATTCTCCAACACTTCACAGCTTGCCTGGCTTGCAGTAAGTTTGCTCCTGAGGCTGGAAAAAATGTCCTCAAACAGAAAGTCAGAGATGTTTCCACTAGGCAGCTTTGACACTATAGGTGAATGCTAGAGATGTATGGGTGGAGATATAGTCGCTGTAGGGTGTGCACAAGTGAAGCCTGAAGATTTGCAATGAATGGGCTCAGAGACTGGTACTGGAAGAGTTAGAGCTGGAAGGGTGCAATGGAGATATCTATTAATTCTAATATTTCCCTATGATGTAGATCAGGAACCTTTAATTCTTTCCTCAACCACATTTCTATGATAATAACTACCTTTAAAATTAAGATGGAATTTAATGTGCACAGTATTTCATTATTAAATCAATAAAATTTTATCTATAGTACCCTTTATAAATACATTTTCTGTTCGTAGAATTCAGTATCACAACCACATGGTAAAATAAAACAAGGCTCCCTTCTGACTGAATGACATCAATAAAATGAAATTTCTATGTCAAATTTCATTTGCTGAATTTAACAGATTGTGATAAGTTTACTATTATGTAGTAGGTAACCTTGGACTTTCTATTTATGTTCTGTTTAATTAAGTATGCATGTTGCATGATTCCAGCAGGCAGGTAGCTGAATAAGACTAGTTACCTACTGAAAGCTGATTCACTCAAAAGAGAGAGGGAGAGCAAATCTCACTAATATTGTAGACACCAACCTTCCAAATAATCGGTGTTGTCTGATAATTATTAAGCACTTACCATGGGCTAGCAGAGCAGAGATTTAGCATTTTACAAAGATCTATGTCTTCAGGAGAAAATGGGGGAACTTCAAAGGCACAATATATAAATACAGAAATTCTAAAACACCTCCAAAACAGATACTGATCACAATTTAAACTGATTTTTAAAATTCCTTCCTTGTCAATAGTCCTTTGATATTTTCAATGAATAAAATTGTAAGACTTTCAAAAACATGAAATTTGGGTCACTGTGATAGCACTTAATGTAAATTATTTCTTGACACAGAAGTAGGAAGCTGGAAAGAAAGCTAGGCTCCCTTACTGGTTAACAATTCATACAGGAGTGGAAGACTGTACCTGAAAAAACTAAAACTTACAATATACCACAGACCTTTGGAAACTCTGATGGCTAATTTTGTGTATCAACTTGGATGGTGTTTTTGTTGAGACTGACATTTGAATCAGGGAACTCTGAGTAAAACAGACTGCCCTCCATAATGTGGGTGGGTCTCACCCAATCAGAAGAAAGCCTGAATAGGACAAAAAGACTAGCCTCCCCAAATAACAAACTTCATCTATACCATCAGCTCTGCTGGGGCTCCAGCCTGCTGACTCACACTGCAGATTTTCATCAAGCCAACTCCATGATCATGTGAGACAATTCCTTATAAAATATATAAACACACACACATCACATACCCTATTCTGTTTTGCTGGAGACCCTGGACTAAAACAGTCTCCTTGGAAAATAGTCAAATTTAGGCATGTAAAATCCCCAACTGCCAAAGGTCTATAGTTTTACTTATTTAATTTGGTGTGTCTTTTCAGTTTTAAACTTGAAAGATTTTAATGGACCCATTTTTACAGGTGACTGAGTAGTAATAATATCAGTATTTCTTGATAATTCATGTATGCTACCTCATTTAATCTTTGCAAAACCCTGACAAGCTAGGTAGCAATATTATCCTTATATTATATATAAAATTTCTAAAGATGGTGTTAGATTGCAACATGGGGGTCTCAACTCAGATTGAGTTGACCTTGGTCTAGTCATTCAGCTTCCCAAAGTAGCAGTTTCCTCATGTGAAACAAAGGAGGAAATAAAGGATATTATCTTCTCATATGCTCATGAAAGAAGTAAATGAGATATAAAACCTGTAAAGCACTTTGACCCTACCTGGCCCAATGAAAATATTAACTATATTCTGCTGTTAAACATAAACTATCTAACAAGATAATGAGGTGTGAACAAAATTTTCTGTATTTCTGTGTTCATTGTGTTATATGATTCCAAGAAGAGCGTTTTGTCAAATCAATTCTTTTGATGTTTCCATATAGCCTATATTTCTGGTAATGTTCTCTCTATATATATCCAAATGCCTGGTCTGCAAAGGCTTCCTGCAGAAGGTGGCATATTGCTAATGCACTTCAAGATGGGAACTTGAAAGATATAAAAAGGATTTGACATCTGGCATGGTGACTCAATTAATTACTGTGTTGGATTAATTAGTTTACTGGGTCTCTTGAGACAACATCATGAGCTTGAACAGAGTAACATAACATTGGTTGGTGAATAAGCAATTTAAAAGAGTGAGTTAATTCCAAATTTGATTTCAGGTTGGGTAAGGTAGGGTTAATAGATTATATATTGTATGATGAAGAAAATTTATCTTCATGATATAAAACCTATATTAAATGATTGTCAAAATTATAAAGAGGTAATAAAATTGTGGAACTATTTGAATTAACATCTAATTCTTTAGTCATGATAGTTATGAAGTATTATAACAAGTATTTTGCCCAAAGTAAGAAAAAAGAACCTGCTTGTAATCACTGCATATTTTCTTCCAAACCTTTTAATAAATTTAGAATTCACGTAAAGAAATCCCTAATAATTTTATCATACTCAGATCATGTTACAGATGCTATTGGGAAGGAGTGTGATCTGGTATTTAAAAACACAGATTCTGGAATAAAAAGGCCTGAGCCTCAATTTCCTTATCTATAAATAAGATTTTAAATAGGACCAACTTCAGAGGTTTGTTTTGAGGAGTAAAGGAGCTAATACATTTCTAATCCTCCATATAGTGTCTAGAAAAGAATAAGTACACAGTGTAACTTAGACAATTATTCTATAGAAGTAACAGTAGTACCAAGAGTACTACTAGTAGTATTATTTAATAACATAAAATCAAAAGTAAATTCTGGGAAGAAAATACTATTATCAAAAAAACCTTTTTTTTTAAGTATATTTTAGCGAAGCAGCTACATTTTAAAATAGAGAAAAATTCTATAATTTAGGGAAATAACATGAATCAGATGTTTAAATTCTAAGACAAAAGAAGAAAACTAGGTTATTAAGATTATTTTCTATTAAATAATGATTCACCACAACTGGGTTTTTGATACCCTAAACAGTATCCATTCACTTCAAATGGTACCAAAAATACCAAAATGTCACACTTATAACTGAATTATTTAAATGATATTAAGTATGGCATAAGATAACCTTAGAGTGGTACAGAAATATGAAAAAAAATTATATCATGTCTAAAAAACAGGAAATTATTTCACTGAAAAATTAAACTTCCACAGATAGGTTTACTTTCTATACATCATAATTTAGCATATGCTAAAGATGTATAAAAAGCATCATTCTACATATATATCATGATATAAGGATTAATTAAAAATTACATTTTCATAGAGATATTATGCTGATATAATAAAAAGGAAAACATGTGTTTCTTACATCAACAATAGCTGACACCTAAGTGGCATTACACTTTTGAAGAAATAGCAGACAAATGACTAAAGTTTGTGTTGGTGTCTGATACACAGTGATAAATAAGATAAATATCTTATTGCCTAAAACGTTTTGAAAGCAATGCTAGAGTACCAAGAGAAATGCCCAGATAAAATGGGTTTTGAAAAGGATTTAATTCAACCTTTGATGTTGAGACAACCTTCCCCTTGCCTTTGCTTGATTAAGCAGTATAATAGCTAGCATCACCCTATCAAAGCAATCAATAGAACAGTCCGCTATACAACTCAGCCACTAAGGTCAGCAGTGTTTGCGGAGCCACTTCTCAAACCCCTTCCGCAGCAGGTACACTGGACCACCACACATTACACTGCCCCAGATTATTAAATATTAAGCCTGGTCTGTCAGCTTGTTTGGTTCTTAAATACATGTGAAGTCTCCTACTTTATCCTTTTACGGATAAACACAAGGATTTAGAAAGTAAAAAGCACACTTCTAGGATCTGTTTAAAAGTTGGATGACACAAATGTTTCTTATTTATTCCAGTCATTACTTTTAGTTAAATCAATAACCTCTTTCTCATTTACATGGCACTAAATAAGCAGAGATCTGCACATACTAGTTTCTTTCATGTAATAACCCGAAGAAGTGATTTCTTTCATGTAATCAACTGAAAAAGGAAAGCCACATCGCTGAGTCAAGTACACTTGTTAAAACCCCTCTGGGAGTTCTTACGCCCTCATCCCCACCACCTCAATGCAGATAGAGTCATTTAGCAGGCATGAAACTCTTCCTACATAAATGGCATTTAGAGAGAGGGACTTCCATTTCATATATATACAATTTCTGGATCTCCTAAAGAATATAAAATATTTTTATCCCCCAGCTTTGTCACTTGTATTATCATGCATAATAGGAGAAGTCCTAGTGTCCTGATTCCTGGACCTTGTGCATGTTACCTTACTAGGCAAAAGGAAATTAAAGCAGATGGAGTTAGAGTTGCTAGAGTATCCTGGATTACTCAGGTGGGCCCAATGAAATCACACACCGTTCCCGAATGTGGAAAGGAGATACAGAAGAGTCAGAGTCAGAATAAAGTATGTAAAAGACTCAGTCAGCCATTGCTGGTTGTGAAGATGGAAGGCAGCCGTGAGCCACGGGTTGTGGACAGCCTTTAGAAGATGGAAGAGTAAAAAAAAAAAAAATCTGTCCCCACCTTCTAGAAGCTCCAGCATAAAAAGCCCTGCAGACACTTGAGGATTTTAGCCCTGAGAGATTCATTTCTGATTACAATATGATGGACTTGGATTGTTTTAAACCACAAAGTTTGTGGTAACTTGCTGGAGCTGCAATAGGAAACTAACATATTGAATTAAGAAATGAAGTTTAAATGTAATCAAATATTCCATTTTTCCATAACTTCTTAAGATAGCTAATCAATCATTCATATAATTTTTCCCACAGGTAGACTTTCTAAGCTCAGAATATTTGCAAAAGAGTTAGTAAGAAAAATTATGATGCTGATCACTTATCCTCACTCTTAAAAGTACAAATAGAATTGCCAAGCAATATCAAGGTTGTTTATTTCTTGTTCATCATGTAAACCCATAATGTATGACAATTTGTGTCATCTTAAGAAGAAAAGCATTTGTATATAGTATTAAATATGAACAATATTAGTCTGGCTATGAAGATAAAGCAACCTTATAAATTACCTTACTAAATAACTGTTCAGTGTGATTAGCCTGTTTCCTTCTAAATTCTGCATATAATACTGTCAGAGACAAACCACTTGGAAAATATTCCAGTTTTATGGTCCATGAAAAAGAAAAAGCAAACTGTTACTTTTAGTGTTTTCACCAGGAAGCAAGCAGAGATAATTTCTGTACTACGACAAAATATTAAGAGTCAACCATCTCAGAACATCCACATACCAAGGAATTATTATTCAAGTCCATTTTCCCAGCGAATGGTCCCCAGGTGGTTCCCACTGGAAGTTGCTGCCGACTCTGAATTTTTCGCTCTCCATCTTTCTGAAACACCTCCAGCTCTCCTGCAGACAATGAACACATGAGCGTTTAAGTACTTTCACTTGTGTTTTACCAACAGCTGACTCTTTGTGTGTGTTTGGTCTACAAGCACAATATTCTCAGGATTCATATAACAAGAATTGATTATGTTCATCTCAACTGATCTTGGTATCCTGGGAGAATAATAAAACTTGTCCTTTTAACTGTATTCACATTTAGTCCAATTTCTTTCTTGAGTTTTGCACACTTGTCTACTGTAGGGCTTTCCCAGGCAGCTCAGTGGGTAAAGAATCCACCTGCAATGCAGGAGACGCAGGCAGACCTCGATTTCCATCCCCGTATTAGGAAGATCCCCTGGAGGAGGGCATGGCAGCCCACTCCAATATTCTCGCCTGGAGAATATTGCTCCTTGCATGGACAGAGGAGCCTGGTGGGTTACAGTCCGTAGCATTGCAAAGGGTCAGATCTGACTGAAGTGACTGAGCATACATGCACACACGTCTACTGTAGTCAATTCTATTCAGTAAATAAGAACCAGAAATGAGAATACACCTTCAAAAAGCACTGATACAATGTAAAATCAGACAGGAAACATTAGGACCATAGCTCAGAGTTAAAATTCCTACATTTGGTCACCAATGTAAGGAAAACATTGCAATTAAAGATATATATGAAGTGAAGTGAAGTGAAAGTTGCTCAGTTGCTTCCGACTCTTTGCAACCCCATGGACTATATACAGTCCGTGGAATTCTCCTGGCCGGAATAATGCAGTGGGTAGCCTTTCCCTTCTCCAGGGGATGCTCCCAACCCAGGGATCGAACCAAGGTCTCCTGCATTGCAGGCAGATTCTTTACCAGCTGAGTCACCAGGTAAGCCCAAGAAAACAGGAGTGGGTTGCCATTTCCTACTCCAGAGGGTCTTCCTGAACCAGGGATTGAACCTGCATCTCTTGTGTCTCCTGCAATGGCAGGCGGATTCTTTACCACTGTGCCACCTGGGCTTCCTAAAAAGATATATACCTTGGGCCATAACTCTACTACAGTGATACAAGACTTTTGTGAACAACATGGAGAGTTGTTTTTTTTTTAAGTGCTTGGCAATTTCCAGAAGTTACTACTAGTTTCAGTGGATAGGACAACTACATGTGCAAACAGTGGAGGTGTATGTTTTCCCAAATAAAAAAATAACATTCAATCAAAGTCATTATGCTTTTATATTTGGTACTTTAGGCAAGACTTTATGCTACAAGTTTGGACAAAAACCCTTCAAAAACAGGCAGTTTATGTTGATATTCTCCTTTATTCCTTCCCAATTATTAGTTTGCAATCATTATATAGAAATAGGAAATAAAGACAGTATTCAATGGCATACAGTAGGGATCAATCAAATGCTCACTTAAGAAATAAATGAATGGATTAATAAAAAAATATATAAATGAAGCCTTCAAAACATCAAAGAATGGCCATTAAACCTAAACATTGTTTGGGATAAATAAATAAAAAAAATCTCAATCAGGCACTGGAGACTTTCTCTTTAAGTAATTAAATCTATGACATTCATGTTCTGGGATTATTTCCATACTATATTATTACACTAAATTTTTTAATATTTCAAAATATTAATCATAATAATATAATTTGTTATTTTTAAAATAGAATTTTATCTCAACCTGTTCAAGGCCAGGCCTGAAAATGGAAGAAATGGAATAGGAAAAAATATGAATGTTAACCTATATATTATAGATAGCTAAGGAAAGTTCTAAATAGAACAGAATATAGTCACTTGCATCACTCAGTATGACACTGGGATCTAAAAAGATATTATACAAATCAACTTACTACAAAACAAAAAGACTCACAGACTTAGAGAATGAAGTTACAGTTGCAAGGGGGTGAGGGGGAGAAGGATGTGAGATTTTAGGATAAACACGTTATTACACAGTTCTATATTTGAAATGGATAACCAACAAGGAACCACTCTAAAGCACATGGAACTCTGTTCAATGTTATGTGGCAGCCTAGATGGGAGGGGAACTTGAGCGAGAATGGATACATATATGTCTGGCTGAATCCTTTAGCTGTTAACCTGAAACTATCACAACGTTGTTAACTGGCTTAATTTGTATACCTTAATACAAAATAAAATGTTTTTAAAAATCAGAATGAATTCAGTAATTACACTTTGCAAATCATAAATAAGTCATGGTAGGTGATATGAAATATTTGCTTTAATTTGACCTTAGTTTCCCATCAAGTTAATAACTAAATTTAAATACATAGCTTTAATCTTGATGCTTTTAAAAGCAACACCATAGGAAAAGAGTTTTCAAATTATAATTTTCTCCAAATAAATGCCTAGGAGTGGAATCACTGAATCTTATAGTAACATTATTTTTGGTTCTTTAAGGGACACCTATACTATTTTCCATAGCTGCTGCACCAATTTACATTCTCACTAGTAGTGTGTGTTGCTGTGTGCACTCAGTAATGTCCGACTCTCTGCAACCCTATGGACTGCAGACGGCTCCTCTGCAGGACTGCAGAGGACTCCTCCAGGCTCCTCTGTCCATGGGTTTTCCAGGCAAGAATACTGGAGTGGGTTGCTATTTCCTTCTCCAACCACCAGTAGTGTAGGAGGGTTCCTTTTCCCCAAAAAACTAAAATTCAAAAAGATACATGCACGCCATTGTTCACTGTGCTAAGTCGCTTCAGTCATTTCTGACTCTCTGTGACCCTATGGGCCATAGCCCGCCAGGCTTTTCTGTCCATTAGATTTCCCAGGCAAGAATACTAGAGTGAGTTGCCATTTCCTTTTCCAGGGGATCCTCCCGACTCAGGAACTGAACCTGCATCTCTTACATCTTCTGCACTGTCAGCCGGTTTCTTTACCACTAGCACCAGCAGTACTGTTTACAACACCCAAGATGTGGAAGCAACCTCAGTATCCACAGACAGACAAATGAGTAAGGAAGATGTGGTACATACATACAATGGAATATTACTCAGCCATAAAAAAGAATGAAATAACATTATTTGCAGTAACATGAATAGATCTAGAGAATATCATACTAAGTGAAGTGTCAGGCAAATATCATATAATATTGCTTGTATGTGGAATCTTAGAACCGATACAAATAAATTTATGTAGAAAACAGAAATAGACTCACAGACATAGAAAACAGATTTATGGTTACCAAAGGGGAAAGAAAGAAGAGGGATAAATTAGGAGTTGGAGATTAAAATCACACTACTAACATGTATATATGGAATCTAAAAATATGGTACTGATGAACCTATTTGCAGAGCAGGAATAGAGACCCGGATGTAGAGAATATACTTAAGGACACAGAGGGGGAAGGAGAGGGTGGGACAAATTGAGAGAGTTGCAGGGAAAGGTATATATTACCATATGTAAATAGATAGCTAGTGGGAAGTTGCCATGTAACACAAGGAGCTTAGTCTGATGCTCTGTGATGACTCAGAGGGGTGAAACTGGGGGTGGGTGGGATGGGAGCGAGGTTCTACAAGGAGGGTTACAAGTATGCGTGTGTGCATGTTAAGTCACTTCAGTCCTTTGAGACCCTATGGACTGTAGCCCTCCAGGCTCCTCTGTCGATGGGATTTTCCAGGCAGGAATACTGGAGTGGGTTGCCATGCCCTCCTCCAGGGGATCCTCCTGACCCAGGGGTCAGACCTGCAGTTCTTAAGTTTCCTGCATTAGCAGGTGGGTTCTTCACCACAAGTGCCAGCTGGGAAGCCTTCATATAAGTACACTTGTAGCTGATTCACTTTGTTTGATGGCAGACACCAACAACATTTTAAAGTAATTATCCTTCAATTAGAAAGAAACAAGAACACTATTATATATATATATAACAGATAATCAACAAGGATCTACTATTGTATAGCAGAGGGGACTGTACTCAGTATCTTGTAGTAACCTATTGTGGAAAAGACTAAAAACGAATACACACACACACAAATATATATATATATATATATATATATATATATATATATATATATATATAAAACTGAATCATTTTGCTGTATATCTAACACTGACCCAACACTGTAAATCAATTATATTTCAATAATTTTTTAAATGAAAGCAATACCATCAACCTGAATTCAATATCTTATTTATCTACTTTGTATTACCTCCTTTTAATAGTTACAAGACAGACATCCTTTTCCATGCTTTTGCCGCTCAGCCCCAAAACCAGAATAATATATATAAACAACAATCCACTAAAATATTGTGTAATGGTTAAATTTTGTCCATTATGAACATAAATGTATCTGTATCTGAATGATGAAGATGTACTGGAAATAAGAATTCCATGTTCAACATAAAAATTTAAATTCAAGAACTAAACCACCATCCTTCCTTCTCATGCATCCATCCTTTCTCATTTGTCAATTACAATAAAAATGGAAGTACTCATTAAACTTATTAAAGGAAGACAGACATACAGTTCCCTTGTTTTTCATTCTTATGTATCAGTAGCTAAAGATGATCTGTAATGAGGCAAATGGACCCAAAAAGATTCAGTAAGTCTGAGCTTCTTAAATATTGCTTTATAAATAAAAACTTGCTTTAAATAACATATTACTGCTTAAAAGTATCGAACTCCGAAGCCTACCTGGAGTTCAGGAAATATGGAACAATAATAACTTGTTTTCTGCATGCAGAATGACAAACCCATTTCTGAGATTTTCCCCTGAAAATATATTTCAAACTCATACAAACCTTTTGATTAATGAGTTGAAATCAGAGACTTGTATAGGAAATCCTCAAAGATAGAGCGTAGCCAACAATCTGTTATGACATCAAAAAGGGCTCAGTGGGAGATATCCCTTATCATATGCCTGCATTTTCACATTGATAATGCAGTTATTTAAATTTTGGAGATAACTTTTCTATTTGAAAAGAACCTGTTTAATTTCTATCTGATAGTTCTTATTTTTCAATCATACTTAACATTTTAAACAATTTCCTTACAATTTACCCTTTAAAGACAAAATACTTTTTAATCTTTCAGCTAAGAATATTATTTTCTGCATAAAAATAATGCCTAAATAATTTGTTGTTTTTACATACTAAAAAAAAAATGTCATGTCATGTTTCAAGTGATACCAGAGGAATCATGAAAATCTTTGAAAACCCTTTAAAAATGTAATTCATCCTCTCTTTCTTCCACTGACATTTTTCATTTGAAAAGGGTTCAGACTCAGTCAAACAGTGACTTCTTATCTATACCTGTGGATTTACAAGTAGGTCTGTCTTTTAATGGATTAAGAACTACAAACTTAGGGCAAATCATGAAGTGATACCCAAATATCTCCAGTTTCCGAGGTGTCTTTGACTATGCATTAAAATATTAAGCAGGACAAAAATAGGTTTATCAGCTCTTAAAGAGGGCTATAACAGAAAGTCCAGCAACTGTTCAAGCTCTCAAGTCAATCTCTTCAACTTTGTTAGACAAACAGACAGATCTCAGGCAAATCTGTCTCCTGTCTAGTCTATCAAGATGTTAGACATTATTTTGAGGTTTGTGAAATTCTTTCTGCTTCTGAAACAGTTAAATAAAAATATTCATTTATTCAGAGCAGCTTTTCAGAAAACTGGGCTTCCCTTGTAGCTCAGTTGGTAAAGAATCTAAATGCAGTACAGGAGACCTGGGTTTGATCCCTGGGTTGGGAAGATCCCCTGGAGAAGGAAATGGCAACCCACTCCAGTACCCTTGCTTGGAAAATCTCATGGACACAGGAGCCTGGTGGGCTGCAGTCCATGGGGTTGCAAAGAGTTGGGCACGACTGAGTGACTAACACTTACTTTCAGAAAACTGCAAGTACATTGTGAAATAATTAGCATTTATACACTATCGTGCCTACATAGTTTAATGATAGCAACAGAAATATGATGGAAGCTTTATTTCATTTAGCACACATGTTGCTTTTGAGTATAATATTTTTAATTTTTTCAAAGACTAATAAGAGTCATGAAATAGAGGAAATACCATATACTACAATAAGATTATATTTTAGTTCCTCCATCAAATAGTCAGCTGATGGCCATGAATAAATTCTATGTTTTCTGAACCTTTGGTTTGTCATTGTTAAAGGGGTTTGTCACTTCCTACTTAATACAGTGTCCATGACACCATGATTTTCTTTCTCCAGATGTAATATATTATGAGAGGTAGAAAGAACACTGAGATGGTGGGCCAAAGACTCAGGTCTTAGAACTAGCTTATCATAAAATGAATGTTTGATTTGAAAAGATGAGAGATTTCAAAATAAAGAAAGCAAAGTTCCCTTTTCATTGGATTTGCTTACTCATTCTTTTTTTGCATCCATTCCTTAGTTTATTCATTCATTTATTCTACTAATATTTATTAGTTACACTCAGGCATAAAGCAACAAACAAAACAAACTTGGAGCCTGGATAAATTTGAGGAAATGTAATCCATAAGGTTTAGGAAGTTGAAGCCATAGGATTTAGTATTATTTTTAGATTTTAGGGTATTTCTTTATGGCTGCTCCAGCAAAGTGCAGCCACCACTCCTTACCTTGGATGAGGGGTATCTCCTCTTGTAAAGCCATAAAGAGATACCCCACGTCCAAAGTAAGAGAAACCCAAGTAAGAGGGTAGGTGTTGTCAGAGGGCATCAAAGGGCAGACACTGAAACCATAATCACAGAAAACTAGCCAATCTGATCACAGAACCATAGTCTTGTCTAACTCAATGCAACTAAGCCATGCCGTGTGGGGCCACCCAAGACGGACGGGTCATGGTGGAGAGGACTGACAGAATGTGGTCCACTGGAGAAGGGAATGGCAAACCACTTCAGTATTCTTGCCTTGAGAACCCCATGAACAGTATGAAAATGCAAAATGATAGGATACTGAAAGAGGAACTCCCCAGGTCGGTAGGTGCCCAATATACTACTGGAGATCGGTAGAGAAATAACTCCAGAAAGAATGAAGGGACGGAGCCAAAGCAAAAACAATACTCACTTGTGGATGTGACTGGTGATAGAAGAAAGGTCCGATGCTGTAAAGAGCAATATTGCATAGGAACCTGGAATGTTAGGTCCATGAATCAAGGCAAATTGGAAGTGGTCAAACAGGAAATGGCCAGAGTGAATGTCAACATTCTAGGAATCAGCGAACTAAAATGGACTGGAATGGGTGAATTTAACTCAGATGACCATTATATCTACTACTGTGGGCAGGAATCCCTTAGAAGAAATGGAGTAGCCATCATGGTCAACAAAAGAGTCCGAAATGCAGTACTTGGATGCAATCTCAAAAATGACAGAATGATCTCTGTTTGTTTCCAAGGCAAACCATACAATATCATGGTAATCCAAGTCTATGCTCCAACCAGTAATGCTGAAGAAGCTGAAGTAGAACGGTTCTATGAAGACCTACAAGACCTTTTATAACTAACACCCAAAAAAGATGTCCTTTTCATTATAGGGGACTGGAATGCAAAAGTAGGAAGTCAAGAAATACTTGGAGTAACAGGCAAATTTGGCCTTGGAGTACGGAATGAAGCAGGGCAAAGGCTAATAGAGTTTTGCCAAGAGAATGCACTGGTCATAGCAAACACCCTCTTCCAACAACACAAGAGAAGACTCTACACATGGACATCACCAGATGGTCGATACTGAAGTCAGATTGATTGTATTCTTTGCAGCCAAAGATGGAGAAGCTCTATACAGCCAGAAAAACAAGACCGGGAGCTGACTGTGGCTCAGATCATGAACTCCTTATTGCCAAATTCAGACTTAAACTGAAGAAAGTAGGGAAAACCACTAGACCATTCAGGTATGACCTAAATCAAATCCCTTATGAATATATAGTGGAAGTGAGAAATAGATTTAAGGGCCTAGATCTGATAGACAGAGGGCCTGAGGAACTATAGATGGAGGTTCGTGACACTGCACAGGAGACAGGGATCAAGACCATCCCCATGGAAAAGAAACGCCAAACGGCAAAATGGTTGTCTGAGGAGGCCTTACAAATAACTGTGAAAAGAAGAGAAGTGAAAAGGAAAGATATTCCCATTTGAATGCAGAGTTCCAAAGAATAGCAAGGAGAGATAAGAAAGCCTTCCTCAGTGATCAATGCAAAGAAATAGAGGAAATCAACAGAATGGGAAAGACTGGAGATCTCTTCAAGAAGATTAGAGATACCAAGGGAACATTTCATGCAAAGATGGGTTCAATAAAGGACAGAAATAGTTCGGACCTAACAGAAGCAGAAGATATTAAGAAGAGGTGGCAAGAATACACAGAAGAACTGTACAAAAAAGATTTTCACGACCCAGATAATCATGATGGTGTGATTGCTCACCTAGAGCCAGACATCCTAAAATGTGAAGTCAAGTGGGCCTTGGAAAGCATCACTATGAACAATGCTGGTGGAGGTGATGGAATTCCAGTTGAGCTCTTTCAAATCCTGAAAGATGATGCTGTGAAAGTGCTGCACTCAATATGCCAGCAAATTTGGAAAACTCAGCAGTGGTCACAGGACTGGAAAATGTCAGTTTTCATTCCAATCCCAAAGAAAGGCAATCCCAAAGAATGCTCAAACTACTGCACAATTGTACTCATCTCACACGCTAGTAAAGTAATGCTCAAACTTCTCCAAGCCAGGCTTCAGCAATACGTGAACCATTAACTTACAGATGTTCAAACTGGTTTTAGAAAAGGTAGAGGAACCAGAGATCAAATTGCCAACATCTGCTGGATCATCGAAAAAGTAAGAGAGTTTCAGAAAAACATCTATTTCTGCTTTATTGACTAGGCCAAAGCCTTCAACTGTGTGGATCACAATAAACTGTGGAAAATTCTGAAAGAGATGGGTATAGCAGACCACCTGACCTGCCTCTTGAGAAAACTGTATGCAGGTCAGGAAGCAACAGTTAGAACTGGACATGGACCAACAGACTGGTTCCAAATAGGAAAAGGAGTACATCAAGGCCATATACTGTCATCCTGCTTATTTAACTTCTATGCGGAGTACATTATGAGAAACGCTGAGCTGCAGGAAACACAAGCTGGAAACAAGATTGTCGGGAGAAATATCATAACCTCAGATATGCAGATGACACCACCCTTATGGCAGAAAGTGAAGAGGAACTAAAAAGCCTCTTGATGCAAATGAAAGAGGAGAGTGAAAAAGGTGGCTTAAAGTTCAACATTCAGAAAACTAAATCATAGCATCTGGTCCCATCACTTCATGGGAAATAAATGGGGAGACAGTGGAAACAGTGGCTGACTATTTTTGGGGGCTCCAAAATCACTGCAGATGGTGACTGCAGCCATGAAATTAAAAGTCACTTATTCCTTGGAAGGAAAGTTATGACCAACCTAGATAGCATGTTAAAAAGCAGAGACATTACTTTGCCAACAAAGTAATGTCTAGTCAAGGCTATGGTTTTTCCAGTGGTCATGTATGGATGTGAGAGTTGGACTGTGAAGAAAGTTGAGTGCTGAAAAACTGATGCTTTCAAACTGTGGTGTTGGAGAAGACTCTTGAGAGTCCCTGGGACTTCAAGGAGATCCAACCAGTCCATCATAAAGGAGATCAATCCTGGGTGTTCCCTGGAAGAACTGATGCTGAAGCTGAAACTCCAGTACTTTGGCCACTTGATGCGAAGACTTGACTCATTTGAAAAGACCCTGATGCTGGGAGGGATTGGGGGCGGGAGGAGGAGGGGATGACAGACGATGAGATGGCTGGATGGCATCACCGACTCTATGGACATGGGTTTGAATTAACTCCGGGAGTTGGTGATGGACAGGGAGACCTGGTGTGCTGCGATTCATGGGGTCGCAAAGAGTCGGACATGACTGAGCAACTGAACTGAACTTAGATTTTAGGAATAAGGAAAGGAAAAATCCAGCAATGATGTTCTGGGTATCTGGCAGGAGCAAATGGGTCAATGGCCATATACCTATTGAGATAAGGCACACAGGAAAAAAAAAAAAAAAAAAGGATTTAAGGTTAAGATGATGATTTATAGCTTGGAAATATTGGGGCCAAAGTGACTTTGTAAGGAAGACAAGAGGTGATTTGGGATGGGTAGGTGGCCAAGCCTGTGATTTGGAAGCAAGGTCTTGACTAGAGTGATAAATGGCATTTATTCATTAAGACCAAATTGTATATGATAATAAAATTCATAGAATTGTTGATCCAGAAGAGAGTGTAACATGATAAAACAATAAGATTGAGGGTAGAGTTCCAAGAATTTTCAAAAGGCAGAGTAATGGAGGAGCAGGCACAGAATATTTAAGAGAAGTGTTAGAAAACAGAAAATAGGGAAGAAACTGGGCATGTTACCATAGCATCCAATGGGTTGATTGAGCATTTAAGGGAGGAAGGATCAATCAAGTAACCTGAAAATTTATGTAAGTAAGAAAAGGACTGGGAAAATTCCTTTTGATGAGATGGAGACCATGGGTGTCTGGGATGAAAGGAGTGTTTTAGAATAGGAGGCCAGCACATGGATCAGAGTAGGTTCAAAATCAAATTGGAAAAAAGTGGAACAAGTTATGTGATCCTGAGAAAGTCCCTAACCCTCTGAACTTCAGTTTCTTCAAACCAAAAAGTAATTACAATATCTTTCTCATATGGTTGCTGTGAGGATTCACTCAGATAACATGTAAAGTACCTAATAAACATTTACTATTTCACCACAGAGAAGATGCAGCATTTCTAAGAGCCTGTCCACATACTTTCAGGATCACATCTAACCATTCAGGGCCTGTGGTCACACTCCTTCTTTAACACCTCTATCCAAAACATTCTCCATATCCTGATGTTTACCTTTCTTTAAAATATCTCCTGGATTCACATTCCTTATCAGCATTTCCCAGTTTTGTTTGTTTGTTTGTTTGTTTTCTATCAATTCTGATGGAGATGACTGACCAGCCTCAGTTCACTCTGCAGCTCTGATTTGGGCTCCAAATCCTTGCCAAGATAAACTTAGTTAAACTCCACTTTCATCACATTATTCATTTGTGCAAGTCCCTTCACTGCTTCCTTTAGACCATGCAACTTGAACATCTATGCCTGAATCCTAATACCACAACAGCATTGCTCCATAGACTCTGCCTGACTGCCTATTTGCTCTCCAGAATTTCTTCTTCTCTCCATTCAAATAACCCTTCCTAATCACACCTTCCGCCTCATCTAGCTTAACTCCGACACCTTCCTGAGACTTGTTGTGGTTACCTGGCAGACCCAATATCATCCTGGCTGCCCTGATACATCCTACTAATGTTGCAAGATTAAAGTTATTCTCTTTCACTAAACAATTCTGAACTGTAAAATAAACTGAATTCTCCTCTCCTAATTCTCCCGTAACATTTACAGTCCACACAGTTTTGCATTTAATTATCCCCTAGTGGTTACCCTTTGATAACTCCTTTCACCTCAACAGGATTATATGCATCTTGAACTACAGATGTATTTTTTATTTCTGTTTATTCTATGGCAATTAATATAGTTTGTGATGCAATAATTGTGAAATACAAACTGAACATCATGGATTGGATGAGAATTTTCATAAGTTCATAGACCTAATTGTACTACAGTTAAAAGTTGATTTTAAAGACAAAAAAAAGTTGTCTTAATATATGTCTATTCTTTGTATTACAACAACCATACATTTCATTTGTTCAATATTTTATTGTACTAACTACATTACCTCGTGTGTGAAACATGGAGCAGGACAAAAAATAAAGATTTCTTTTTTTCTGCCCAGTTCATATTTTTGTAGCTACTCTTCAAAAAGAAGCCCACATTTTAAAATTATATTTTTAACATGCTGGGTAAGTTCACACAAAATATTTGAGACACATAGGATG
The DNA here is from genome assembly GCF_963930625.1 of Muntiacus reevesi. Classification (NCBI taxonomy): domain Eukaryota; kingdom Metazoa; phylum Chordata; class Mammalia; order Artiodactyla; family Cervidae; genus Muntiacus; species Muntiacus reevesi. The sequence goes on along the minus strand of NC_089260.1, from coordinate 21,592,700 downwards.
GACTAATCAATTTTGGTAAAAGATAATATTGTTAGTGCTGAGGGCTGTTTCTCTTATCTTCTTGATAATGCATACTTTTAAAAGTCTGTGATTACTCAAAGACTTATGATAGCTTCACTTAAAAAAAAAAAGCCCTAAGTCAGAAATCACTACCAAACATACTGCAGCTTTTAAGATATCTACCCACTTTTTTTTTTTTTGTCCAAATAAAAGAAATTTACTGTGGAAAGAAAACTTAAAATCAAGAGAGATACCCTCAAATCTTTCTTCATTGAAGGTGCTATCAAGTCAATGCTTTCTTTTTAATAGAGTCCTTTTGATGCCTCATTAAAGAGCAAAGTATATGAAAACTGTAGCATACCAAAGGGGAACAGACAAGATGTGGATATTTTAGCATAATTATCAGCAATCATGCTTCAACTGAATTCAGCATTAAGTTGATGGTGTAAATGTATATGGTATTTATGGGACATCCCTTAACTCCAGGCTCAGATTTCATAGAAGAACATGGTTGCAAGTAAATGAGATGACAGAAGATCCTATTTCATTTGCTGAAAATAAACTTTGGATTGATTTGAACTTGGTTTTAAATATAAAACCAAATTTTAAAGCAGACCACATGAATTAGCTCATAATGTTTATCAGGCCTTACTACAGCACAAGGCTATAGCGTCAGAACCCATATTTATATTTTCTTCATGGTTGGGAAACATTATACATCATGGTATCAAACATGGACAGCCCTGAAGTCATGCTGAGTTCAAAAAGCGCTCAAAGATTCTAAAAATCTCAAAACATTTTCAAAGTCAGCCAAGGTGGCTGAAGTATGGCAGAGCTCTTGCTATTTTATGGTTTAACCATTTGACAACTGCCCGCCAGATACATAAGAGGGTTAGACGGTCATTTCACTGCTGATTATCTTCACAGCCAAACTGCAGTCTTGCCACTCTGTGTGTTTCCTCAGGCATTAATAACAGAATGTTTCATCTGCATTCTAAGACAAATAGTGCCATTTATACTATCCTCCGTTGATCCATCTCAAAGCATGGTTTGGCACAGGAAATGATGCTTCCTGGTTAACGGCTACAAATCGCCTTATAGGGATACCTTTTCTAATTTTCCTTCTCGATTTTTGAGTCATACAGTCATAACACACACTAAACTACAGTTTTGAACATAAACTTGAAATACGACTTTCCCTATTCAAGTACTCCAGTCAAACCCTGATAAATCAGGCTGGCCAAGCCGTGATCTTATCCCTTCTGACTCTTTAATAAATCGAACCTTGTAACTTCGTACTGTTGGAAGTTGTCACTAAATGAAATTGTGACCTTATCCGGCGCATGAACTTATCCTGCTGACAACTACATTTATTGTGTGGATAAGAAAGGAAAAAAAGAAGAGAAAAGAATAAAGGAAAAAAATGAGATATTTGATAATTCTGATCTTAGCCATATGTAACTCTAACAGATGGGATCTTTTTGATGTTCCATTAATGATTTGCCAAAGATGAGTCTCTACTTAGAGAAAAATGCTCACCCTAGGTAAGTGCTAGGGGCAGTGCAGATGGTATTAGAAGTGCATGAAGAGGTACTAGGTGACAGTGGGGAATCAGAAGCTATTAGTGTAACACAAAGAGCCCTGAATGAGCTTGTAATTGCACTGGAGAAGATAACATAATGGCGGTGGCAAAATAGAAGCATTCTCTTTTCATGCAATGCATTCAGTACCTAAAACTAAAACAAGACGCTGGAATTGTCTGAAACGCAGCAAAGTTAATTCACTGCATTTCTTAAGAATACAAAACACACCCTTTGGCTACAGTTTCTAAAAACTCATAGAAATCAACGTGTATAGCATTAAGAAGCAAATTTGCATGCATATGCTACCAGATACAGGCATGTATTTAGTAAATACAGGAACCTTTTACTTTCCTATTCTAGCTGGCGTTAAGGATTCATTCTGACGCTATTATATGTCTGAATATTCTATCTTAAGACCCACTGGAACCTACAAATTATCATCTTTGAGATAGATAAAAAGAGATAAAATATGGTTCTAGGCAGTAATATGACTTGTAATAAAGTACACAATTCAAGATGCTTTTAAAAACAAAACTGGGATCTGGAATAACTAAGAAACCTCTACCTGCCTCTTCACATATAAAAATAAGTTTCATACACAGAGACCACGTTCAAGACTGGGAGAAAGAAACTGCTGTATTCTGCCCTTTGTTCTATGGTGTATTTATATGAAGCAAAACCTAGCTCATCCCAGGTGTCTGAAACCATTCACCTGGAGTGTGACTAACTCTTGCAAATGTTTGGAAAAGTCACTGGAAGGAAGAGCTGCAATTTCTGGACATTGTTCAGCTGCTGAAAGGGGCGGGGGGGGGGGGAGTTGGCACGCTTTCGCTCAAGAAACCTGGCACAGTAGGCTTCTTCGCTGCCAGAACACCCTCTGACCTTTCATACACCACTCCTTGTCGCAGTCCGACCCACCACCACTTCCTGATTCAAATCCTGAGACACAGAGGGAGGGTATGCTTTGGGAGGTACAGTTAGGGAGGAACAGCCTTGGTTGTGAGAGGTCTGGGTGAGCAGACGCAGGAAACAGCAGCGGAGGAGCAGAAGTCAGAAGTCTCTATCGGCAGGGGGTCCGTAGAAGGGTCAGGGCCTGCAGAGTGCTGGTCAGAGGGGCATGTTTTCTCCAAGAGGACAAACTCTAATGGAGAAACTTTGGGCAAATATCAACCGCAAGCTCCTATTCGACAAAAAAGCAGCCAGGAATAGCTTTTAAAGCATATTTAATATAGAACACCGGTGGACCTCATTGTGATTCCTGGGTCAGGAAGATCCCCTGGAGAAAGGATAGGCCACCCACTCCATTATTCTTGGGCTTCCCTGGTGGCTCAGATGGTAAAGAGTCCACCTGCAATGCGGGAGACCTGGGTTCGATCCCTGGGTTGGGAAGATCCCCTGGAGGAGGACATGGCAACCCGCTCCAGTATTCTTGCCTGGAGAATCCCCAGGGACAGAGGAGCCAGGCTGGTGACAGTTCATGGGGTCGAAAAGAGTCAGATGCGACTAAGCAAAGCACAGACCTCATTGATATTTAAGGTTCTAAATCTTAGGCAACATTTATTTTGTCTGTCAAAATTTCATGTTTTCTCATAGTTACGTTTATTAATTTAGAAGAAGATATTTGGCCCACAATGGAACTTTTCCCAGTCCTTGCTGATACTTGAAGATCACTGCCTTGTGAGGTACACGGGAGCCAACTGGATGGCTCACTGGTAAAGAATCCGCCTGCCAATGCAGGAGACTCAGACTCAGGATCAATCCTTGGGTGGGGAAGGTCCCCTTGAGCAGGAAATGGCAACCCTCCCCACTCCAGCATTCTTGCCTGGGAAATTCCATGGACAGAAGAACCTGTGTGGGCAACAGTCCAAAAGATCATAAAGAATCAAACATGAATGAGTGACTGAGCATGCCTTATGAGGCATGCTGACATCTACTAATCCAGATACCAGACCATGGAATACCAGACCACCTGACTTGCCTCTTGAGAACTCTGTATGCAGGTCAGGAAACAACAGCTAGAACATGGAACAACAGACTGGTTCCAAATTGGAAAAGGAGTACGGCAAGGCTGTATATTGTCACCCTGCTTATTTAATTTATATATAGATTACATCAGGGCTGGAAGAAGCACAAGTTGGAATCAAGATTGCCGGGAGAAATATCAATAACCTCAGATATGCAGATGACACCACATTTATGGCAGAAAGCGAATAAGAATGAAAGAGCCTCTTGAAAGTGAAAGAGGAGAGTGAAAAAGTTGGCTTAAAACTCAACATTCAGAAAACTAAGATCATGGCATCTGTTCCGTCACTTCATGGGAAAGAGATGGGGAAACAGTGGAAACAGTGACAGACTATTTTCTTGGGCTCCAAAATCACTGCAGATGGTGATTGCAGCCATGAAACTAAAAGACACTTACTCCTTGGAAGGAAAGTTATGACCAACCTAGATAGCATATTAAAAAGCAGAGACATTACTTTGCCGACAAAGGTCCATCTAGCCAAAGCTATGGTTTTTCCAGTGGTCATGTATGGATGTGAGAGCTGGACTATAAAGAAAATTGAGCACTGAAGAATCGATGCTTTTGAACTGTGGTGCTGGAGAAGACTCTTAAGAGTCCCTGGGACTGCAAGGAGATCCAACCAGTCCATCCTAAAGGAAATCAGTCCTGAATATTCATTGGAAGGACTGATGCTGAGGCTGAAATTCCAATACTTTGGCCACCTGTTGCAAAGAACTGACCCATTTGAAAAGACCCTAATGCTGGGAAAGATTGAAGGCAGGAGGAGAAGGGGATGACAGAGAATGAGATGGCTGGATGGCATCACTGACTCAATGGACATGATTTTGAATAAACTCTGGGTGTTGGTAACGGACAGGGAGGCCTGGTGTGTTACAGTCCATGGGATTCCAAAGAGACAGACATGACTGAGCAACTGAACTGAACTGAACTGAACCCAGATAGAGTCATGCTTTTAACATTGTGAGATGGTATAGACAGACATGAAAGAAAATGTATTGACAAGATTTAATAGGTAAACATTCTTAAACATCAACTGTGATTAGGATGAGTTTTGCCTGGAAGGAAGAATCTACATGAAGCTCCACGTGGGGATGGGGAGGTCACTTTTTAGATCACAATATGAGAGAATCAAAGGATGGCAAAATAATTTGACAAATGAAGAAATAGCCTGGGAATTCCAGCATTATTGTGAAACCCTTTAGTATACTTCAAGGAAGTAACAGTACACTGCCAATTACTCTCAGTCAAAGAAGACTGCAGAAGATTGTTCTAAAAGTGATATTCCATTGCATGTTTTACTTTTTTTTTTTAATTCTGAGAACAAATGTCATTTTTTAAAAGAAATAGAAAACAATTATGAAGAGGGTAAAAATTTAACATGTTACCAATGAATATAAATCTGAGGATACTTGAGTTCACATCTAACACTATTGCTACTGCAGCACATATAATATTGAAGTGTTTTATGGCTTGGCAGGTATGTAATCTGCCCACAATGCAGGAGTCCACAAGAGACGTGGGTTTGATTCCTAGTTTAGGAAGATCCCGTGAAGAAGAAAACGGCAACCCAATTCAGTACACTTGCCTGAAAAATCCCACAGTCAGAGGACATGGAGGGCTACAATACAAAGGGTGGCAAAGAGTTGGACATGTCCGAGTACATGAGCCTTGATGTGGGTCCCCAAACTGGGGAGAATAAATCTTATGCACTAACCATGAATGCATTATCTATATCTGCCACTTAATTCTCTTATTTTATGGCTTCTTCAAGAAATACAATATATGTATGTTAAGTGCTAGTTGCTCAGTCGTGTCTGACTCTTTGCAACCACATGGACTGCAGCCCACCAGGCTTTTCTATCTATGGAATTCTCCAGGCAAGACTGCTGGACTGGGTTATCCAGTATGTAGGGACTTATTCAGATGTAGGGACTGAACCTGGGTCTCCTGCCTTACAGACGGGTTCTTTAGTATCTGAGCCACCAGGGAAGCCCACCAATATATGTATATATTTTTTAATTTGAAAATGCCTTTAGTCTACAGAAAGATTTACTATGAAGGCTATAATATAGGCACAAAGTTTTTATTTCTAAACCTTGAACTCATTGCTGAAGATATTTTTGGTTTCAGATAATATACTTTAAAAAACGTAATTCCTAAAGATCAAGCAAGCTGCAGTCATTTACTCATAATTCTGGAGTCTTTTACTAATGCTTGTATATATTCACAGTTGTATATACTCTTAAGTTACACATAACAGACCAGAGTAATCTTGCCAAAAGTAGCCTCCTTGACACTGACTTTTTGGGAGGTGCATATAGTCCATCTCTCTGTGTTGTGAAGGCCTTAGCTCTCTGGTAAATGACCCAAAATACTCACCATCAGTGTTATGTATAAAATCTATCATCTTTTGAAGTCTATCTCTCATTTCCTTATAAACATTTCCCTGACTCATATAGCCTCTGCGTGGCAGAAAATCAGAGGTGATCTCTTCCTTTGAACTCCCAGAGTATTTGATTTTGGCTCTAATAGGTTTTTTCTTTACCATTTTCTTCCATGTAATAGTGATTTGCGTGCATTTATTATCACTCTACAGGGAACATTCTAGATTACCCCACAATGTTTTTACCTGGTAGGGTTGCAGAAATTATAAATGTGTGTGTATGTTCACTGTTTTGGGTTAAATGATTATTTTAAAGAAACAATAATTTTTGCACATTCATAATATTTTACTTTATAACACATATTAGTAACTTTGTAGAATAGGCATTATTATGATGATTATTTTATCATTTTACCATCATAGGCATTGGACTTTAACTCAAAGCTGAAGTAATTTATTTAAGTTACAAAATTAGTAGCTTTGTAGGATTGCAACCCTAGTTTTCTGAGCCTCTCACATTGATTTCACTTTATCAGACTTCCTCTTTTTAAAAACTTTAACAACTTAACTAGGTGGAAGGATAGTCTTCAAGCACCAGTGTCATAGATATCAGCAGCCATTAGAGTGGATTCATTTATAAGATTAGCTGCCAGTCAATTGGGGAAGCAGAATATGAATGCCTGAAGGATGGGGTCACAGGGTGAGTTTTGAAGGAGGCAAGGTGGTGGAAAGATTAAACAAACAAAACACTGGGGAAGCAATACAGGGAGAAGAGTGGCAAAATTATTGTTTGATTATGAGTTCACAATAAACATTTACATTTCTGCCCCACAAATTTCAGATAGAAGAAATCAAAGATACATGGTTTTAAAACACTGGAATGTCCCCCACCTCTTCCCTCTTCACAACAGCCCCTGACAATCATTCCTCAGAGAAAGTATTCTGTTACTGAATAAATTAAAATTAAAAATTGGTTAATCTGATTAAATATGTCAAGTCATTATTAGCATATGAAATAATATAAACTTTTCTTTCTAAGAACATGAAGTGTATAAGGCATTCTGAACATTCCAAAACAATTTCCATCTTTTCATTTGGTTGATAGCATTTTCTCTGAAGAGAACTTTCTGATGTGAAATTATACACAGTGATTGCAAACTAGAAAATCTGGTGCCTTCACATTCTCCAACTTGTAAAATATTTCTATATATACACACACACATATGTGTGTGTGTGTATGTGTTATTCTTCTCTTCAATTCCTCTCGCCTTTCCTTGGATCTTTCCCTTTCCAACATGAATGTGGGATATAGAAATGCCAGATCTTGAAGAAGGAAACAAGGGAGAGAGCAAGGAGAGAAAGTCGGGAGGCAGACTGGCTGATAGTACTCAAGAGCGTAGTTTCCACAAACTCAGAGATCAGCGTGCAGAACCAAGGTTTGAGCCTTTCCTCCACATAGAAGCAAATGCCTCTGACTAAATCATTTCTGTGGAGTGACCTCTAACAAGAAGTTTTACATATGCTCATTTGGAGCATGGCTCAATAGACCTACAAGAGATCACCAAGCATTAAACATCTGCAATTATTTGAATCTAGGACTATTTTTATTCATAAAACCACACTCAACTGAACTTCATTTATAGAAGTATTTTCTCATTCAAAATAATTTGTTGAACACATAATGTCAGGCAGGATGCTGGATACTGGAGATATAAGCATGAATCATATATAGATCTTTTCCTTATGTGACTTATTCTGACGGTTGTGTGGTAATTAGCACCTAACATATGAAGCTTTATGATAAAGGAAAGAGATAAAATTTGACCAGCAAGAAGAAAAGTCTCCTACATCAGTTCAGATTCAGAATGACAACTCAGAGTTGTGAAAGCTGGCAAAAGACAGTATAAACCATCTTTTTTCTTTAATAGATCAGAAATAATTTATTTTAAAAATGAATACAATACAGCATTAACATGAGCATTTAAACACATTTGTTATGTTACAGGGCATCCCTGGTAGTTCAGATGGTAAAAGATCTGCCAACAATGCAGACAACCTGGGTTCCATCCTTGGGTCAAGAAGATCCCCTGGAGGGGGGCATGGTAACCCTCTCCAATATTCTTGCTTGGAGAATCCCATAGATAGTGGAACTACTTGCAAGGCAGAGGTTCAGTAAAGTAGAAAGCACTGCCTTGAGTTAAAATTATGACCAAATCAGAAGAAACAAATGACTGGAATTTGTGGTAAAAAAAAAAAAAAGGTTAAAGATCATAGAAATTGTAAATGATGGTAAGTTTCTGTTGTTCAATATTGCAAGTGAGTTAATCTTAGACAAAATGATATTTCTTAAAAGTGTTGGAATAGAACTTGTAATGTACCTTCATTGTAAATATTACTAGCCCTTTCTTATAAAATAGTCTCAATATTTGAAAATTATACTTCACTCTTTTTTTGATAGTTTCATATAAACTCCTGAAACCGAGATAATAATACTAGAAGTTATCACTTTAAGCACTAAAGATCAGAGGGGTAAGCTCATTTGCAAGTGTATCTTCTCCAGAAATGTATGCATCTATCACAGTTTATAGTGACTACAGGTAGAAGGGACCCTTTTCATCACTTGTTCCTTGACAGATCACTTGACAGACTAGGTGAAGTAATCTACAGATGGTCAACAACTTACAATGGATCAATTTAGGATTTTTCACTTTACGATGATGCGAAAGCAAAATGCACTCAGTAGAAATCATAGTTTGAACGTTGATCTCTTCCCAGGCTGGTAATGAGCCATTTGATAATCATACTCTCTTTCTCACAATGCTGGGCAGCAAGCTATAGCTTGAAGTCAGCTATGAGATCATGAAGGCAAACAACTATTAATATTCTGTACCCACACAACCATTTTGCTTTCAGTACAGTTTTCAATAAATTACATGAGATATTCAGCATTTCATTATAAAATCGTTTTGTGGGTTAATTTTGTACAACAGTAGGCTAATGTATGTGTTTTGAGCACAAAGATAGGCAGGCTAAGCTATGACATTGGGTATTAAGTGCATTTTTGACATTATATTTTCAACTTTCAATGGGTTTGTGGGGCTGTAACCCCATTGTATGTAAGTCAAGGAATATCTATATTCTCTAAAAGATGAACACATCCAGAACTAATGGTAGGATTCTTGATATCAGAATCCCCCACTCAGAAACCACCACATCTATCTAAACTATGTATTTGATGCAAGCAGTCAACTGCCGTTCTTTCTTTAAAAATGTAGATTTAAGTCATTACTATCATTTGACAATTATATACAAGAATACTCACATAATCAAAACAGTATTAAAATTAAAGGATATTTGTAAAACTCTATCATGTAAATCACTAAAGTGAAAGTTGCTCAGTCATGTCCGAATCTTTGAGACCCAATGGACTATACAGTCCATGGAATTCTCCAGGCCAGAACACTGGAGTGGGTAGCCTTTCCCTTCTCCAGAGGATATTCCCAACCCAGGGATCAAACCCAGGTCTCCTGCATTGCAAGCAGATTCTTTACCAGCAAAGCCACCAGGGAAGCCCAAGAATACTGGAGTGGGTAACCTATCCCTTCTCCAGTGGCTCTTCCCAACCCAGGAATTGAACCACGGTCTCCTGCATTGCAGGCGGATTCTTTACCAACTGAGCTATGAGGGAAGCCCCAAAATGAATAGATGTTGTCCATAAATACCAAGAATTTTTGTAAATAAATATTAGAGGTTAGAAAGTGTGTTTGGAATAATGAACACACCCATCAAATATGTATAAACATTGGTGACATATTCAAAAAGGCTTTTTTTTTAAAGATGGATATAAATGTAAAGATAACTTACTCTAAGCTATTAAACACATAAGTTATGTCTGATTTTCTCTTTAGCTTCACTAACTTAATTAAAACCATAGATAATAAATCATATTCTGTAGCTCCATTTTAGTTTCTTTATATTATTCGTCTTAAATATTAGTTATCTAGAATAAAGTTAAAATATAATAGATATTGAACTATGGAAATAATTAAGCTTAGTGTTAACTAGAGTCAAAGTTACAATTTTCCATTGCTAAGAGCATAGATGTAAGCACTCTACTTTCAATTTGTAGTAATAATCTGTAATATTTTCTCCCTCACTGAATGCATGTGTTCCACAATTGTGAATTTTCTTGTATGATGAATTGGACCAAGGAAAGGAAACCATGACACTTTTATGAGCATATTGGGAAATAATTGCATACAGAGATAATAAGGAGATGGCCAATAGAACATTATTAAATTAGATTTGACAAATTCTTACAATGATTTCATAAATCATCAAGAACAGGGATTATATACACTCTTAGGATTCAAAAATACAGATGATATGAGGAAAAAATGTATTGATTATCTTGAGCACCAGCTTGTATTCTTAGTGTACCCATTGACTTGCTATTATTTCCCATGGGCATCAGTTTAATTTCCTACTTGTTCTTCCTAAGTTTGTTGTGAACATGAGAACAAAAAGGTGAAAGACTCAATACGATGTCTGGTACACAGAAAGTGTTCAACAAATGTCATAAATTTTATCTTAGTGTTTTTATTTTTTTTATTTTTTATTTTTTTAGGTTCTGCCTGAATGTGGCAGGTTCCCTGACCTGATGCCTCATCTCTGTTTCCTTGAAATGCCATCTGTGGTAAGATCACATGCCATCTTTTTTTTTTTTTTTTTTTTAATATTTATTTATCTGGCTGTGCTGGGTCTTAGTTGAGGCATGCAGGCATGTGGGATCTTAGTTCCCCAACCAGGGATCGAACCTGTCTCCCTTGCACTGCAAGGCAGATTGTTAACCACTGGACCACTAGGGAAGTCCCCTTAGTGTTTTTAAATTGAGAGTAAATGGATAAAATGAAAGAAGGAAAAATGAAGTATATGGATAAAAGCTACCTGCATTTAAAATGCAGACTTGCTTGATCATCGTAACTACTTCAACTAAGACGAGCTTCCACCCCAAACCACTTTCACTTCAGATGTAGAAAAATGAGAGGCATAAAAGATCATACTGGATCCAAAAGATGACAGGAAGAGCCCCTGGAGGTGATGGAGAGCTTCAGCCCATAGTAACCCAGACTGTTATTTCTGTTTACTTCATAGCTAAGCCAGGCTGAGGTCTGTAGTTGTGAAGTTTAACATCAAAGGTGAGTTACCAATTCCATTTCTAGATAACCAGGATTAACTGCTCCACTGACATTATCCTGACAATATAGAATTCCAGACAGGAGAAAATAAGGAATATGCTTATATCTCTATTTAAAAAAATGGAACAATCATATTTAAAACAATGGGAAATATTTATCCTATCTTACTATCATTGTTAGACTTTTTCATTTCCCCCTCAAGTGTTCTCAATTATAAAATTATCAGGATATATTCAAAATATTTATTGAATGCTTATTTTTGTGCCAGATACTATATTGAGTCCTTTACTTAATGGTCTCACCCTCACAGCAAACTTAACAAGAGCAACAGAGAAGTAAACTGATGCTCATGGTAAACCACTTAAACGAAAGTAAAAGTATTTTTATTAGTTACCGTTATCTTGTATTGAATATTGAGTCTTATTTTTTTCTAAATATTTAGAGTAGATACATATATTACTTTCCTTTCCTTTTTAACTTAGAATAGTTTTACTCAAATTGTTGCAATCAAATGAGTCACAACAGGTGGGGGAGAGAAGCTGATCAAGATTAAAAAATAAGTATGATTATCTACTACATGATCCAGGAGAGATGGCTCTTGGGAAGAAAGACAAGTCCCTAACAAGCACTGCTATACTGAATAACAATGATTATATGTATAATGGCCAATTATATGAAAGTCAGGACAATCCTAATTTCTTGATGGGAAAAATGGTAGTACTCCAAATGTAAACAGATATTCCCTGCAGTAGTCCTTCACAAATATTATATTAATATAATCTCTCAAACTTATATATCTCTCGTTATCAAAATAAAAATCTTTCCTCAATCAGAATCTTGTGAAAGCATAGATTTATTATTACTACTATCATCATTGTTTTTGGCCCTTCTGAACAAATTGTGAGCTTCTAAACCAAGAGTCAAAGCAATGATTTTGCGTAAAGCATATTTTCAGGAAAAATTATTAATAGCATTTTAAAGTACATTGTTAATTTATTCTTTTGAATTTTCAAAGCTAAAAAACTGAAAAAAATCAAGAATCAAGGTTACGACACAATGACAGTATTTAGCCATTAGTTATTACTGACCACGTAGGTCAGGCAAGATTATGGTTCCATAAGCAAGTCGAGGGACAAGCATGTACCATTTAGTCCTAACAAATTCATTTTTTAATTTATTTGCTGAATAAGTATGCAATGAGCACCACTTTTATGTATGGCCCTATAATTATGCATTTTGGGTACAATTTTTCTTAAATAACTTTGCTGAAGATCATAAAATCAATACTTCAAACCCAACTTGTACTGACAATAAAGCAAACACTTCTACCTTTATATTTAATCATGACCACAGGAGTCACTCATACCTCCTTTTCTCCAGAACATGAAATTAGAGTAGAACATTTTTAGTTTTAGCTTCATTATATGGAATTATAATCAAGCTGGCAGGACCAGAGCTAAAATCTGAAACAGGAGCTGGAAGCAAAAGAATAATATAAACAAGATTTAAAATGAGACTACTTAATAGATTAAATTCTAAAGCACTTAAGAGAAATTAATTTACATACACACAATGCAATTACAAGAAAAGAAGAGGCCAGCATCTTTAGGGCAGGGTGAAAGAAGACTCCAATTATAAATCATGGTGATCCTCACTTGACCTCACTTAGAATATTATTAGTCATAAATACTGCCTATGTATGAAATGAAAATGACAGAACTTCATATCTTTTATCAATATACTAATACGCATGTTAGAACTGATTATCTCCTTAATACTTCACACTCTTGAGGCTTCCCTACTATTATAATTCTGACACATGCTATTTTGTTTCAGAAATTTACTGTTTGAGAAACCTACGGGCCCCTGGTGTTGTGACTCATGGAAACACTGTGTAGCGGACCAAAATGGACATGACGAGGGGGTCCTCCAGAATGCCTTTTGATAATCAGCCACTCTCAGTTAGGATTAGTCACTCTCTTCCTTTGCACTAACATCCATTAGAGTACCTACCATATCGTAACGCGTGTATCTGTATATCTGACTAACATCAGAATGTAAGAATTTCATAAACATTATTTAAATACACAGAAGAAAGAAGGAAGGAATAGAAGGGTGTATGAAGACTATGTGCAAAAGCACATAGAGTCACTTCAATTACAGAGGATAAGATGAACATGAAAGGATAAATGAAGGAAAGGATGCCTCTCTTAAAAAATTAGAAAACAAAGATTTCTTCTTTTATATTCTGTTAATAGGTTTAATTTCTTCCAGATATATAAATACAAAAATATGATTTTAAAGAGAGAGAGACAGACGAATTTATATAACATGATTGAGTCGGGGAAGCCATACAACAAAGGTCCCCTTGGCTGCTGATTTTATGACACTACCCTGTGTATCAATGCTCTTTTAATCCACGGGGCCAGTGCACTCAGGGGAAACACTGCTTCTCTGTTCTTCAAAGGAAATGGAGGTAAATACTTCAGAGGGTTTGAATCCAGAAGATTCTTAATTAACTTCTAACCATGGAAATGCAAATCAACCTAAACAAATAGTCTAAAAACATCACCAAGATCTTTCATTGGCTTTAATTATGGATTTCAATAGACCGCTAGAAAGTAAACATCTTTTTGGACAGTAAAAACAGCCTAATGAGCTATCTGACTTCCTGAGAACACTTTTAGTTCTAAAAAAAATATGTAAAAATACAACACACACACTCACAGACAAGTATAGTAGAACTGGAGAAATCAGAATAAGACAAGTGGTTTGTCAATGTCAATACCTGATTGTAATGATATACTGAAATTTGTAAATTGTAACGACTAGAGGAAACTGGGAAAACGGTATATGAGATCTCTCTGAATTACTCCTTATAAGTACATGTGAATCTATAATTATCTCAATAAAAATTTCAGCTAAAGTATGGATTTATGACCTTGAGAGCTTTCAAAATACTAATTATAAAAAACAAAGCAAACAAATGTATTTAACCGATACCATTATAGAAAAAATAATCAGCAATTGCAGCAAATATGAAATCTATCTACTTAGGTTCTATACAATTGCAAAGAGAGAAATCATCTAAACATTCACATATTCAATTGATAATTGAAGAACTGAAAATTAACAATATGACATTTCTCTTTTATTATTTTTGCTTTTTTGTAGAACTTCAATTATAATGTGTGTAACTCACTACCGATAAATATAAATTGATTATAACAGTCATAAGAAAATAATAAGAATTTGCAATATAAGAATTGTTTATTGTATAAATAACAAAGTATTCCTTTTTTGGAATCTAGCTTTATCCTGAAGTCTGAAAAAAGTGATTTTTGATTATTTTTGAAATATTAACTTTAAAATACTAATATAAATTATTAACTTTCTAATATTCAGAAATATTTAACAATAATATTTATTATTAATCTTCAAATATTGGTTTATTTTTGGAAAAATAATTTTACACATTTATAAAACATTAGCAATTTCCTCAAAATGTAGGTAATTTAACTGATAACTGACATTTGGCGTCCATTTTCTCATCTGTTCCTTTTTGTGAGATTCAGATGCTATACTGAGACAGATAAAGTCATTACAATACTGCAATAAAATAGCAAAATATGGGAGATACACTGCCAAAATGGATTTAATCTGCTACACTGTTTTAAATGGAAATATATTGTAAGATTATACATTTTCTAAAATGGCAACACAGATATTACTGCTCCCTGGTGAAAGATACTAAAATCTCCATTTATTTGGCTGGTGTAGGTATGGCCTTAGGTGCACACCTACAAGTGAATTAAATCTAATTGCTTATTTTCAGTTTCCTTGGAAAGTACTGCCTTTAAGCAAGATGTAAATGCATTTAAATGGGTATGTTCATCTGAAACTCTGTTCAATAAGTCAAGTGTTTCTTGCAATATAAAGATTCTTCTTTGATCCAGGATATTCATGATATTTCACTTAAAAGTACAGGCACAGCATGGTGGAATTGAAAGAAAATATGTTTTGAAGTCAGATGGACATATGTTTGAATTCCAGCTTTGCTACCTAACAACTGTGAGATAGGATAGTTAGTTAAGCTGAAATTCAGAATACTCATTTATAAAACTAAGGGCAATAATACCTACCATATGATTTTTGTAATAAAATGCAATAACAAGGCTTAACATAAAGCAGGTATGTCAAAAAGAATATTATATCAGGAACATTATTAAAACTTTGTATAAGTTTTGTAACATAGAGTTAATACAGGAAATTTCCCCCACTCCACTACTTTACAAATAAACACCAGATGCCTACTTTTGACACATGAGTTTATGATTTAACTTAGGAGAAGTTTGAACTTACAGGTCAGCAGGCAACAGTAAAACTACCCAAATTGACAGCCACAGAAAATTATTTCAAAATCAAGTAGTGGCATTGAAATGAAATTAATGCATAGTGTAAAAAACAAAATCCACATTCAATGACATACTTTCCAGTTAAATATCTTGATGAAATATAAGCAAAGGGAAAAAATCTTCCAGGTGTAATTTTCTGAATATGGGACCTTGTTGCTGATTCCTTACTTTTGACCATATGTTCATATTTTTTCTTTGATGTTAGGAAGCTTCATATAAAAGATCTACAAAAGGGATGAGGATGTGGTCTGTTGAAAGTAATTCTTTGTCATGTAGTGACTGATTTTTTCTATTAAACATTAAAATGGATGTTACACAGCTTCTTTTAAATGCAAGAAGTCTTTTAAATCAAGGTCTCCCAAATAAATTTCTAGGAAAGGATAAAATCTATTAACTTACATTTTAAATTTGCTTTAACTCAGTTTAGTTCAGTCACTCAGTCGTGTCCGACTCTTTGCGACCCTGTTAATCGCAGCACGCCAGGCCTCCCTGTCCATCACCAACTCCCGGAGTTTACTCAAACTCATGTCCATCAAGTGAGTGATGCCATCCAGCCATCTCATCCTCTGTCGTCCCCTTCTCCTCCTGCCCCCAATCCCTCCCAGCACCAGGGTCTTTTCCAATGAGTCAACACTTCGCATGAGGTGGCCAAAGTATTGGAGTTTCAGCTTCAGCATCAGTCCTTCCAATGAACACCCAGGACTGGTCTCCTTTAGGATGGACTGGTTGGATCTCCTTGCAGTCTAGCTTTGAGCAAGTTTTACATACTGTAAGGGGATCAAACCAGTCAATCCTAAAGGAAGTCAACCCTGAATAATCATTGGAAGGACTGCTGCTGAAACTGAAGTTCCAGTACTTTGGCCACCTGATGTGAAGAGTCAACTCAACTGGAAAAGACCCTGATGCTGGAAAGACTGAGGACAAGAGAAGAAGGCCACAGAGGATAATATAGTTGGATGGCATCATCAACTCAATGGACATGAGTCTGAGCAATCTCCGGGAGAAAATGACAGGGAAGCCTGGCGTGCTGTAGTCCATGGCGTTGCAGAGTCAGAAAAGATTGAGCAACTGAAGAACAACAGCACTGATGATAAAACAAATATATTATTACCAGTATGAATTTATCATATATCATAACTAACACTTTGTAGTACCTACTATATGCCAGGTACTAAGCTACTTTGCCTTCCTTGAATTATCTATCTTATTTAACTGTTATAAAAACAATATGAAACATATTATTTTCATTAGACAGATGAACAGTCTGCGGGTACGAGATTAATTTGACCATGTTCAGAAAACCTTGCTCAAGAAGCAGAGCCTGCATTGAGGCACCTCTAAATACGAACTCTGCATGTTAAAAATCCTCCAAAAAAAATCCCTCTGAATATATTTGAGCCCTCCTCAAATCTCTGGTTAAAACTGATTACTAAATTATTTTGATATAAAGAATTATACCATGTAAAATAATCTTTCATCTTAAAATAAAGTAGGGAAGCCCAGAGACAGACAGAAAGATGGAGAGAGAAGTTGAAACAGAGAAAGAGAAACAGAGAAAAAGAGAGACAGATGGAGAGATTAAGAAAGTGAAAGTGAAAAAGAAACAAATAATCTGGATAAAACAATTCAAAGAAAAATTTGAAAGGGAATACTGAGGAAACTAGAGTTAATAAATAATATTTATGAGAATATTAAAATAATAAACTATGCAAATAATCTGCCCTTTAAAGTTGAATAAAGTTCAAGTTCTTTGGGCAGTCAGGGAAAATACAAATGAATAATAAAATAAATAACTGGATAACCAAGAAAGGGTGTAGAACTAAATATTCTTCTGGGTACAATTAAGGGATTTAACACTTGTAAAATGATACAAATATCCAAGGTCTGCTTGGCTGATGTTCGTGAACTTTGTGTTAGGGCCCTATGACTCTTTCCTACACCAATACAATTATAACTTTGCAATAAAAGAGGTTTATAATAAATTCAAGGCTCTTTCCTCTAGCTCACAAAGGTGCATGTAAATTGTTGAAGGTCAGTTTTATGGGTTTGTTTACAATATGTCATAGTCATGACTACACATAAAAATTGTCCCATAGAAAATAAATACATCTCAGGCAAGGCCTTACTCTTTTCCTCAATGTGTAGTCACTGCAATGCAGCTGTGGGTACAAATATACAGTGAATTAAAACATCTAGAGTAGAAAATTTTTAGAAAGTCAGTCCTACAATGTTTACTCTGAAGAAATTTCCATATGTGGGTGGTCCTGGTGTTTACATGGAAGAACAAGGAGTCTGCCATTGATAATTCTCCAATGTATCTGTATTCAGCAATTTCATGTGTCACCATCCCTCTTTCAGGATCAAATTAAGGTGTTTCATAAAATTAACTGAAGTATGTAAACTATAATGTGAAACCATTTATGGTGCCTCAGTGGAATATAATTTAGCTGTCACTGCTGAACAGAATACGGACATTTGTCCCACAGCTTCCAATAAATATAGAGAGAGAGCTCATAATTTTACTGAGCTATTCAGGCATCCCAAACTATCTCTTTGGGTTGGGAAAATATTTCTGGGATGAACTTATAAACAAAAGGTGCAAGTGGCAGAAGAAAATACAAACCACCTCATTGCTTTAACTCAGATGAAGCTAAATTTTTAGACAGATCAAGAAAGAGCAATGTCTTTGGGATTCTAAAAATACTTGTAAAAGTAATGAATAGAGTCACAGATGAAGTTTTGAACTTTTTGTTCGTGATAGTCTCTAGTATCTCCTGGCCTCTCTGAGACAGACAATGTTTGCAAATTGAAATATAATATTAAAGTGCTGAAAAGGTCTCGGAGATTGTTCAAATGATATGGTGATAGCTTGTCAACAGTGTCCCAAACATAACATCTTCCATCCAGAATAAATAAAGACTATCACTTTGGAATAGGAATATTTTTCCTTCCATTGAAGTAAAGGAGTCAGGAAGAGATGAAACCAGGCTCCCTTTATCAAGGGGTTTTTAAAAGCATCTTAGGAATACAGTTCTTTTAATCCTCAAAATAATCTTATAAGGTGAGTATCATCATACCTGTTTTACAAATGCAAAAGTAAAGGCTGAAAGAGAACTTGTCCTGGTCAGGATCCCAACTTCCAAATCAATGCCTAAAGATTTTTCCACACCACTCCCTTCCTTATTAAGGGACGTATACTCAATATCGTTCTCAAAATCATTAAGAATATACCATACATCTGGTTTTTAAATTAGTAAGAGATGCCTTGTTCATCGGCAAAGATCTGTTGTCAACAAAGAGCCTATACTAGATATAGTATTTGAACGAAGCTATTTTGATTTTTAACTTTCTATCAGAGAGATTAACAATTCATTCCTCATTTGAGAGCTGAAGCTACTAACAAAGGTGACATACCTCGGTAGTCTGGTTTTGTAGTCTGCATCTAAGCAAAGGACGAACTGGTAACAAGTATTTTGAGAGATATTTTAAAAAAAATCTGAATTAACCCTGGTATCATTGAATCAACCATAATAAGACTTTAACTGCAATATTTTACCATCCTAAGAAATGAGACTAGCAGATTTTCAACCTAAATTTTTTGCAACTATACTATGATAGAATAATTATTGGATCATGATTATGAGGATCCAATTTAGCAAAGGGACTCCCAACTAAAGAAGCTTTGAAAATCACTACTATCTCCATAATTTTAAGAATATATGGCAATAACTCACTATCTCGATCTATGGAATACAATAATCACAAGGAAGTAAGAGAAACATTCACAAATAATACACTATAGCTCAAGGGAAGATTCTTGAACTGGAGCAGGCTTTTTGATTTGAGGACTTTGAAATGCCCATTTTTTTGGGTGCATTCCAAAGCTCTCCCACAGCTTCCAAAAGCGAGCCTTAGTCCTATGATTCTTCTTGTCTGACACCCATTCTTCCCTGACTGCCCCCATGTTTTAATACGAGTCTCCCTAGCACTAATCATGCTAAAGGTATGTGATCCTCTGGCTATCTTATTCAGACTTCACAACTGAAAACAGCACTCGAAGCCAACAATGTGTCTTGTGTTCATAAATATGTCTTTAGAATCATCTCGAGGAATTTTCATTGTTTGTAACATGGACAGAGCCCCCATTATCTTAGTGCAAATAAAAGTAGTTCTTAACAGAAATCTGTTTTCTTTACTGAACATTATGAAAGGCCCCCTGACCTTCAACTTGAGGAGTATAGCATTAAAAAAAAAAAAAAGAAAAACAGATAAGATTCCACAGTAAACCATGAAAAATAGAAGAGAGACAGGGGAGAGAAAAGAAACTTGGCAAAGAACATCAAGAGTTATAAACAACTCTTCTCTCCTTTTATGATAACCGGACATAGACTAACAACAATAATACCTTGAGACTAAAGAAACTGGTGCTATGGAGAAAGTTAACAAATGTTAAAACAAACCACGTTCATTATTAAATGGTAAAATTAAAACAGCAACATTCCCAATAGGACCTGGTGTCTTTAGAAGTCGAATTACATTTTATTCTTTTAGAACTTGGGGCTAACTAATATATAACTTACTCAAGGTCTAATACCATGTTTCAATACAATACGGTTTCAAACTGCATCTTTGTTTCAGCAAAATCTACGGCTCATTAAAACTTTGAAATATTCCATAATTCTCTAGAATTCAGAGCTCTCTGTCAAGAACTATTGCCTGGGCAGACAAGTTCTCATTTCTAATCAAAATTTTCATAAAACTGTGCAAAACCACATTGAATAAAAATAACAAATAGATCAAAAGTAAAATCAAATTCCCAATTTTGAAGACAGTCATAAAGGGTTAAAAATAATGTCACAATGTGGTCATTTTTGCAACTTGAAGTCCACAAGCATAAATCTCCAGTGTCCAATGTAGCATGCTTCAAAATGACTCTAATCAGAAAGCAGACAGAGCTAAACTCTCCCTCCGGGGCTGAATGTCTGAAGTGAGCTGAGCACCTAAAATAATCAGGTGAATATAGATGCTATAATTTCCAGAAAACCTCAGTCCTTCCAGGCCTGAGACTGACTTTACAATTTCTTTGAAATGCTGAAAAGAAGCCCAGAAAAATTAAAAAAATAAAAAGAAAAGATTACTTTCCAGAGAATCCAAACTGTAGTCTGTAATACAAAGGTCAGTTTGTTTCCAAAGTAAACAAAATACTCCATTTGTGTGATGGAGTACATGTTGAAATCCTGTTTATTACATGCAATGCAAGAGTAAGTTTCTGAAATACTTCCTCAATGTCTTTCTCTGCTGATATGCAGTCAAATCGGGTTTAATCTTGGTTGTCTCTACTCATTCGGAATTAGAATGAATTTTTGAATCATTGGCTGATAAAAAATATGCAAGAAATAGGACTACCTCAAGTAGTATGTGTTAATTAAAAACAAACAACCCACAACTGTGGTTTCTAAGTAGAAATACAAGTTACTTGGGAAACAAACTGATTTTACTTTATGAGTTATGAAGCTTCTATGGAAATCTGGATCATAATGTAGAGTAGTTATTTACTTAATGGGAAAGAAGCCAATGGCAGAGCCACTTGGAATTTCCAGTCTATTTATTCCCCAACAACACGCCTTCATATGTTTGATTCAAGACCTTGTTTGAATACTGTTGGGAAAATTATAAGCGCCAAATGCTGTTCTTAGGGGATTGGCCATGTATTAGGAGAAGGCCATCTTATGATCTCAATGTTACTAATCTCTGAAAACTTACTGTTAATATAGACTATCTTCCTTTGGTCATTCGGAAGAAGGCATTCCCCTGACTCCCTTTATTCTGTGTCCCATACTACAGCCAAAGCAATCATTTCCAGTGGTAATATTAACCTTCCCTCCAGCACCTCAGACATCTCTTCCCCTGTTTTCTTGCTCTCAGCATTTCACCCCCACTTCTTCACACTGAGCCCCTCACATGTGCCAGGGACCAGGCACAGACTGTCGCTTCAACCTGCGCAGTCCCCTTCCTCTCATTGACCGATTATTAACTCCTATCCTCAAGCCATTCCTCTGGAGAAAACTGTCCTCCTCTTATAGCACTTACCTTCTCATGGGGAAGGGAGGAAGGAGAGAAATGGAAAAAGGGAGGAAGGAAGGGAGGGAAAGAAAGAAAGAAAAGGAAGGGAGAAGAGTGAAAGAAAGGAAAAGAGAAAGAAAGGGGGAGGAGGGGAGGAGGCAGGAAGAAGGGAAGTAAAAGAGAGAGAAAAAGGAAAAGGGGGGGAGAAGAGAGGGAAGCGGGGAAGCAAGTAAGGGCTTAGGGAGTTTACAGAGTAATACTCAAGAGGTGTCTACAAGATTGATACAATAGTTTTTGTGTTCTTCTGGTCTTATGACAAATTATGATGGGAACTGGTATGATACAGCTTCTAAATTCTCTAGAAATCTGTTATACGTTTTCTTTATATAGATCTCCTCTAAATACACAAGACATCTTTTAATTTTTTTTTTTCTGAAGATGGTCTAAGAAGTCACAGTCCTTATCAATCAACAGTCGGAAGAGAAAGTTGGCATTTTCTCTCTTCAGTTGGCCCTTATAGACTCTGAAGTACATCGTGAGCACCTGGAGGGCCTTCTGTGTGCACTGTCGCAGTTTTCACCAAAACCTATAAACATCTCTTTCAAAATTGTTCATTTGGGGACAGTCTGATTAAACTGTGCCCATGAGCGTTACAAAACAGGCAAAACAAATAGTATGCATATGGTCTTCTTTATCACAGTGGTACTTAAGGAAAGTAGTTTCAGGTTACCTGTATTGCATATGAGGATTTTTTTCAATGGTTTTGTGTCATATAAATGTTGAGAAATATATTCAAAGCTTATTTAGTCTTCCTACACATGAATCAGATTTGGAATCCGACTTGTTAATTCTAAACATTCTTCAATTTTCTGGAGGCCTCTAGGAATTTATGATAAAAACATAATATAGTTAGGAACACTGATGCAGTTTTATAGATATTCCTCCCTGCCCAATGCACATGCCAAACTTCCAATATTGGGATTTTAGCTATATCCTATGCCTCTTTCTGGGCTTCCCTGTGGCTCAGACAGTAAAGAATCTGCCTGCAACGTAGGAAACCTGGGTTCAATCCCTGGGTGGGGAAGATCCTCTGAAGAAGGGAATGGCTACCTACTCCAGTATTCTTGCCTGGAGAATTTCTTGGACGGAGGAGAGCCTTGCGGGCTACAGTCCATGGGGTCACACGGAGTCTACCACAACTGAGCATGCATGTACGCATACATTTATTTGGCTTCCCAGGTGGCGCTAGTGGTAAAGAACCTGCTTGCCACGGGTGATCACTCTTATTTTCTGGTTTCTCCCATAGCTCCCATAAACCTACCAAAATAAGTAGGAATTACACACAGCAGAGTAAGTAATAACAAGCCCCTGAATATATCATTCCACAGGCACAATTATGTAACTAGTGTAAACCATTTAATCATTGAAGTTTAAGTCAACAGGAACTTGCCGATGTTAGTGTATCCTTTTTATTCCACAAAAAGTTGAACAAAAGTAACATGTATGCAAGTAAGCATTCTTTAGCAATAACAGGGAAAACTGTACCACACCAAAGAAAAATTTATTATTTCCATTAGCTTTTTAAAATACATAAACAGTAATTTCTTTTAGAAGAATTAAGAATTATTTCCTGTCCCGGAACTATAAAACCCCTAGAAGAGAATATAGACAATAAGTTCTTTGACACTGATCTTAGCAATATCTTTAGGAATCTGACTCCTTAGACAAGAGAAACAAAAGCAAAAATGAAAAAAAAATGGGCCTACATTAAACTAAAAAGCTTCTACAGAGCAAAAGAAATCAGCAACAAAACAAACAGACAACCTAAGCAAATGGAAGAAGATATATGCAAATCATATATCCAATAATGATTAATGTCCAAAATATATAAAGAATTCATCAAATCAACAACAACAACAAAACAAACTACTTGATTGAAAAATGGATAGATGATCTGACCTAATAATATTTCAAAGAGACATACAAATTGCCAAAAGGCACATGAAAAGATGTTCAACATTACTAATTATAAAGAAAATACAAATCAAAATTATAGTGAGACATCATCATCACAAAGAAAAGAAATAAGAGGTGTTGGAAAAAACATGAAAAACGGCAATCCCCCTGCTCTGTTGGTAGGAAGCTCCACTGTATGGAATATAGTGTGGAGATCTCACAAAAAATTAAGAATAAAAATATCATATGATCCAGTACACACTTCTGGGTACTTACCTGAAGGACACTAATTCAAAAAGATATATACACCTTGTGTTCACTGCACATTATTTACTCCAACTAATAAAAAATAATAACAAAAAGTCAACTCAAAAAAATAAATTAATTAATTAAAAAAAACAATAACTAAGATATAGGAAATAAAACTAAGTGTCAATCAATGAATGAATGGATAAAGATGTGGCAAATACACACACACACACAGTGGAACATGACTTAGCCATAAAAAATGAAATATTGCATCTTCAACAACAGGTATGGAACTTGAAGGCATTATGCTAAGTGAAATAAGCCAGGTGAAGAAGGACAATATCAACTGAATTTCACTCATATGTGCAAAATAAAATAAATGAAATAAACGAACAAATAAAACAAAACCACATAGGTAGCAAGAATAGGTGGGTGGTTACCAGAGGGGAAGGAGCGGCAGGATGAGGGTAGAATGGGTAAAACGGGTTCATCTGTGTGGTAACAGAAAGATTTCATATGCTAGCAAGGTAATGCTCAAAATCCGCCAAGCTAGGCTTCAATAGTACACCAATTGAGAACTTCCAGATGTACAAGCTGGATTTAGAGAAGGCAGAGGAACTGAGATCAAATTGCCAACATCCGTTGGATCATAGAAACAGCAATAGCATTCTAGAAAAACATCTACTTCTGTTTCAATGACTATGCTAGAGTCTTTGACTGTGTGGATCACAACAAACTGCGGAAAATTCTTGGGA
This sequence comes from Muntiacus reevesi, assembly GCF_963930625.1. Classification (NCBI taxonomy): domain Eukaryota; kingdom Metazoa; phylum Chordata; class Mammalia; order Artiodactyla; family Cervidae; genus Muntiacus; species Muntiacus reevesi. The sequence continues at coordinate 21,568,075 of NC_089260.1, read as the reverse complement.
ATACCAGAAGACCTTACCTGCCTTCTGAGAAACCTGTATACAGATCAAGAAGCAACAGTTAGAACCGGGCATGGAACAACAGACTGGTTCCAAATTGGGAAAAGAGGACATCAAGGCTGTATATTGTCACCCCACTTATTTAACTTATATGCAGAATACATCATGTGAAATGCCAGGCTGGATGAAGCACAAGCTGGAATCAAAACTGCTGGGAGAAATATCAATAACTTCAGATATGCAGATGACACCACCATAATGGCAGAAAGTGAAGAGGAACTAAAGAGCCTCTTGAAGGTAGAAGAAGAGTGAAAAAGTTGGCTTAAAACTCAACATTCAGAAAATTAATATCATGGCATCTGATCCCATCACTTCATGCAAATAGATGCGGAAACAATGGAAACAGTGACAGACTTTACTTTCTTGGGCTCCAAAATCACTGCAGATGGTGACTGCAGCCATGAAATTAAAAGATGCTTGTTCCTTGGAAGAAAAGCTATGGCAAACCTAGTTAATGTACTAAAAAGCAGAGACATTAACTTGCCCGCAAGGGTCCATTCAGTCAAAGCTATGGTTTCTCTAGTGGTCATGTATAGATGTGAGAGTTGGACCTTAAAGAAGGCTGAGCAGTAAAGAATTAATGCTTTTGAACTGTGGTGTTGGAGAAAAATCTTGACAGTCCCTTGGACAGGAAGGAGATCAAACCAGTTAATCCTAAAAGAAATCAACCTTGAATAATCATTGGAAGGACTGATGTTGAAGCTGAAGCTCCAATACTTTGGCCACCTGATGGGAAGAGCTGAGTCACTGGAAAAGACCACGATGCTGAGAAAGACTGAAGGCAGGAGGAGAAGAGGACAGCAAAGGACTAGATGGTTGGATGACATCACTGACTCATTGGACTTGAGCTTCAGAAAGCTCCCAGAGACGGTGCAGGACAGGAAAGACAGGTGTGCTGCAGTCTATGGGGTCACAAAGAGTCAGACATGACTGAGCAAATGAAGAACAACAACAGGACAGAAGCTAGACTTTCGGTGATGAGCATGTTGCTGTAGTGCATGCAGAAGTCAAATTACAATTATGAACACATGAAATTTACATAAGGTTATAAACCAACATGGGCTTCCCAGGTGGCACAGTGGTAAAGAATCTGCCTGCCAATGCAGGAGACACAGGAGACTGGGCTCAATCCCTGGTTCAGAAAGATCCTCTGGAGTAGGAAATGTCAACCCACTCTAGTATTCTTGCCTAGAAAATTCCATGGATAGAGGAGCCTGGCAGGCTACAGTCTATGAGGTCTCAGAGTCAGACCCAACTGAGCATACAGGCATGCATACATTTACTGGGCTTCCCAGGTGGCTCCCACAGTAAAGAACCTGCCAGCCAATGCGGGAGATGTAAGAGACATGGGTTTCATCTCTTGGTCAGGAAAATCCCCTGGAGGGGAGCATGGCAAGCCTCTCTAGTACTCTTGCCTGGAGAATCCCATGGACAGAGAAACATGGCAGGTTACAGTCCATAGGGTCGCAAAGAATAAGACATGATTGAAGTGACTTAGCACAGCACACACAACATAAACCAACATCACCATAATTTTAAAAAATCATGTCGTGTGACTCAAGGGTAATACAATTCAAAAATCAATAGGACTCGAATTTGTTGGGTCCACATCATTCTATTTGATGAACAGAATGAACTGGTTCTTCCTGAGATGATGTGCTCACTTGGCCCTGACTGCGTGGTAACTTAAAGGAATCTCAAAAGAAAAAATGGCTGGGTGTCCTCTTGCTAAAAGGGCACATGGAAGCTGATTGGTGAATTTGGATGCCTGAGGCGCATTCACTTAGAAGCAAAGTGTGCATTGTTACTCTGTATACTGGTAAGTAACTCTGAAACTCAGTAATTTGATTTCATCTTGGTAATATATAGTAATTATCATAATCATATCAATAAGTTAATTTATAGTTATAGATGATGGCAAACATGTTCAAATTTTACCTGCTGTTATGTATATCGTCACCCTACTTATTTAACTTATATTCAGAATACATCATGAGAAACGCTGAGCTGCAGGAATCACAAGCTGGAATCAAGATTGCCGGGAGAAATATCAATAACCTCAGATATGCAGATGACACCACTCTTATGGCAGAAAGTGAAGAACTAAAGAGCCTCTTGATGCAAGTGAAAGAGGAGAGTGAAAAAGTTGGCTTAAAGCTCAACATTCAGAAAACTAAGATCATTGCATCCGATCCCATCACTTCATGGGAAATAGATGGGGAAACAGTGGAAACAGTGGCTGACTTTATTTTGGGCTCTAAAAGCACTGCAGATGGTGATTGCAGCCATGAAACTAAAAGACGCTTACTCCTTGGAAGGAAAGTTATGACCAACCTAGACAGCATATTAAAAAGCAGAGACATTACTTTGCCAATAAAGGTCCGTCTAGTCAAGGATATGGTTTTTCCAGTAGTCATGTATGGATGTGAGAGTTGGACTATAAAGAAAGCTAAGCACTGAAGAATTGATTCATTTGAACTGTGGTGTTGGAGAAGACTCTTGAGAGTCCCTTGAACTGCAGAGATCCAACCAGTCCATTCTAAAGGAGATCAGTCCTGAGTGTTCATTGGAAGGACTGATGCTGAAGCTGAAACTCCAATATTTTGGCCACCTGATGAGAAAAACTGACTCATTGGAAAAGACCCTGATGCTGGGAAAGATTGCAGTCAGGAGGGGAATGGGATGACAGGGGATGAGATGGTTGGATGGCATCATCAACTCAATGAACATGGGTTTGGGTGGACTCTGGGAGTTGCTAATGGACAGAGAGGCCTGGAATGCTGCAGTTCATTGGGTCACAAAGAGTTGGACATGACTGAATGGCTGAACTGAACTGAACTGATGGGCTAAGTTGTTCAAATTCAATGTTCAAAATATTGAAATTCAAATGTTGAAATCCTAACCCACAGTACCTCAAAATGTGACTGTATTTAGAGATTGGGCCTTTCAGCTAATTAACACAACATGAGGTCATGTGTCTGGACCCTAATTCAATATAACTAATGTCCTTAAAAGAAGAGGAGTTTAAGACAATGGCACACACAGATAAAGTGCCATGCAAAGACATGTGAATAAGATTATAAACCAAAGAGAGAAGCCTCAAAGAGATCCACCCTGCTGACATCGTGATCTCAGGTTTTTAGTCTCCACAACTGTGAGAAAATAAATATCCATTTAAACCATTTAAACCAACCAGCCTATGGTACTTGTTATACAAAGCTGTATCCATAAGCTCCCTTCATAGCCCTATCAGTTTCATCGAAATTCAGTTTCAGGATCCACCCCAGAGCTACAGGAAAACTCAAAGCCCAAACTCAAAGCAAGTAGATGCTTCATTGATTCCCCCGTCCAAGCTCAGGGTCTTCGTCCATGGCTCTCTGCATTTCTTATAAAAGAGGGGTCCATACACTGTGTCACACCTACTAGTTTACATTCCATTTCCCCTCTGAAGAGACCTCAGAGCAAGAACTGGGTCTATGCTGTGTGTGCTGTCTCTTCAGTCGTGTCTGACTCTTTGCGACCCTATGGACTGGAGCCCGCCGGGCCCCTCTGTCCATGGGATCTTCCAGGCAAAAATACTGGAGTGAGTTGCTTTGCCCTCCTCCAGGGGATCTTTCCAATCCAGCAATCGAACCCGCATCTCTTATGTCTCTTGCATTGGCAGGCGAGTTCTTTACCACCAGCACCACCACGTTGACACATTTTTCTAAATACTACACAGACTTTATAGCAAGTACTGAACAATTATTTCCGAAATATAAGAAACCAGAAAATAAAGAAGTTAGATTAGCTAATTTTTAAGATCCTTCAAAGCTCTGAAATTCTATAGAGATGTAATTTTAATTCTGGTATGGGGGCCACTCATTGTTCACAGCTGAACTCAGGCTGCATCTCTTTAAGATGAAGATTTTGTTCAGTCAGTGCAGGGATCCTGAGACTCTGTATTTCTAACATGAGCTCCCAGGTGATGCTGATGCTGGAACACCTTGAATAACAAGGTCATAAAGTTCAACATAAATCCAAGAACCAGCTTTTGATCTTTAAAATCCCACTCTTACAAGCCTATAACACTTTAAAAGTAATAGAGGGCATTAAGAGACCCTAGGTTGGCCCCCTTTAATGAGACTTAAGCACCAGTTGTAGAACTTAAAAAAAAAAAAAGCTCTACCCCATTATAATACCTATAATACATCTATGTAAACTCTTTCAGTATCCACTCTTTGAGTGCAAAAACAAGAGAAAGTTGCCTTTTTGTTCCTCAGATATTTTTTGAAATTTATACTTCTGTCCTAAAGGCGACACCCACACCCTCACCCACAACCAGTTACCAGGTAATCTTTGTGAAAGTGAAGGCTCTTTTGAAGTTTAAGATTGAACAAGGAAAATACACTTTCAGAAATACTAAGTGACTGCACAAGCTAAATCACTCCTTGACCCTGGAAACCGTCTTTGTGAGGTTTCTGAAGTGTGAAGTACGCCCAGAGAGAGGAATGTTATTTTTATTTATTTAATAAATACTCATCCCACTTTTTTATGTCCCAGGCACCATTTTATGAAATTGATTAAGAGTCATTCAATCCTTATAACAACTTTATGAAATACATACTGCTACCACTATTTTAAAAATGATGAAAGGCATAAAGAGACCTAACTCAAGCATGGTCCCACAGCCGGTAGGTAGAGATTAATTTACCATGTAGAGGACAGCAAGGGCTCCATGTCACAACGAGAGAGAAAGAGGAAAGAAATTAGATGCCCACCTATGGACTTACAAACACTTTCTCTCTCTGCATCCCAACTAGGACTAAACATAAACTAGACAATTTTGTCTTAATCATGATTTTATGGAAGTAAGACATATACATACTACATTTGTTCCTATTATTATTTGAAACACCTAAACACAGACTTCATTTTCCATGAGCAAATTGGGTGTTTTATCCAAACTCACTATTTCTTTGGTACTGATTTTCTCAATTTTAATGTGTCTCTTTGTTGATTACTATTCTCAGTGTTTTAAAAAAGATTCAACATTAAAATTTCATTATAAAAATAAAATACAAAAATAAGAGACCAGTCAGGTAGTTTCTAGATTTAGTAGTTGGGGGAAGGAAACTTTTAAAAAAAAAATATATTAAAACCAACTATACTTGTCAATTAGTATCCCTTATTCACATTTGAACATTTATCTGTGTATAAATGTATCCTGTATTTCTTTCACAGTAGAAAAGAATATGAAGCCATGTGAATGAATCCAAATTTTTATGTCCTTATTTTTTCTTATTTTTTATGGCTTTAACATACACATCGAGTTCTATCAGCATTAAATATAAGGTTCTGGATGAATTAAATACAAGTATTAATTTTGAATAGTTGAGAGCAAAGGACAGCAAGACAAGAGTGTGGTTTTCAAGAGAAAGGGGAAGAATATTCCTATCAAAAAGCAAAATGTCAGTTTAGTTAACCGAAGTAAGAATGTCTGACGTTGAAAAAATAGCACTATCACCTCAATTTTCTGTAAAAATACAATGAATTAATTTATCAGGAAATATTTGAGAGCTGAAAGAACAGAGTTCATCTATACATGGATGCACTTTACACCTGTGGGGGGATTGTTCAATTCACATTTACTGAGCACTTATGAGGGCAAACAGGCTGATAAAAATATGTCCATGTATTAAAATTCGTAAATGCACAACCATTCTAAATCCAGGCTTTGATTACTTTAGATGTTATTTTATCTATAAGTCAACTACTGTGGCTGTAGACTCACACTATTGTTAGCTTTCTTAAAAGCCCTTTGTCTGGGGACTGCACCATATCAGTTTGTCCTTTAGATAACTAGGGCACATGTTTTCTACGCCAGATCTATAGTAGTTCAGAGATATCAAATTGTATATGCTATGCTTATTTTTGTAAAAATTACAAAATCAATTTAATCTCAGGAAAGATGTGAGAATCATATCACCTAACCACCTGGTACTCTGTATTTGAAAACTGAGTTACACAATCCTCATTCCTATTGATCTGACATTGACCAATTCACCACTCTAGTTTGTACACATGGAACAGGCAGCTTGGAAAGCAAAAATCTCTCCTGTCAAATAACTTTCTAAACCTAAATGAACATAGGATTCTATTTAAAAATTAACATTCATGACACACTCATGAGGTGACTGGCATAGAAAGATCCTTTCACCTTTATCATATTTCTAAATATCTCTCAAATATACATTCATTTTCAAGGAGACTTTGTGAAGTTTGCCTTCTTCAAAGCTAATAGACCTAATAAAACTGATAGTTTAGAGGTAACTGTGCTAACAGAAACACAAAATATTAAAAATTTGGAATAGGAACCAAACAAAGACTATTTAGATCCTCAGTAGCAAATGTACTCCTAAAGAAATGAGGAAGGAAATAATAGCAAATTTTAGTGAAGGTCTGTGTGTGTTTAGTGAGGGTCTGGGTGTGTTTTATTTTGTGTGAAGTACATAAAAGAAAAGAGGTCAAACATAGGTTTCAATGAGACATTGTAGAGTTTTACAATTGTTAAATCTGGTGTCGGTTGCTGCAGAAGGTTGTGATTGAAAATTTTCCTGTGGAAAAAGAAATGTCACAGTATTTTGATAAGCAAGAGATGAACTTTTTTTTTCCCTTGTGCCATCAGCAAGACGAAAAGAACAAAATGCATCATTTATAACCCACAGCTCGACCATTATCTCCTGGTGAGACACTTGTTTTAAAACACACAAGGACCTTTTTTCCCCCTCTACAAAGTCTAGAGCTCTGCGAGGCTCCTTCTCCCTTAAAGCCATGAAAGTAAGTTGACACTTGTGCGGCCAAAGTTTCTAGGCAACCACAGAAGGGCACTCATACACCCTCCAGGTCACAGCCAGTTCTGAAGTACAGAGGAAGCATACGAACAGCATATGTCTCTTTGATCACAGATATCATCTAAAACTGATGTGGAGAGAAAATCCTGTTCGGCACCAAAGGCTTTACAGTCTCTTTTTCTGACTTCACCCACTGTGTAAAGAAAGGGTACCTTGCTCAAATTATTGGGCTGAACATTGCTCAGTGCTAACACTGAAAAGTCAACGAGTGTGTGTAAACGTGTATATGTGTGTGCATGTGTGTGAGAGAGAGAGAGAGAGAGAGACACCCAAGAATGTTTCTATGATTGCCAAAGCCATGACAAATTAGATAAGGCAAAATTGGATGAAGTGTTTGGTATAGTTTAGACATCCTTATTCTTTATTTATTCACTCTGCAAATGTTTTTAAGCAGTAACTTTGGGCACTGAGAGTATCACTGAGAATCAGAATCCTTCTTGCCTTAGAGGATTTAAGGTACAAATATGTACAATTATGTTGAACTTACCCTATCAAGAAAAGTTTACATTTTATTTAGCAATTAATCTATTTTGGTAAACTTTCCAGTATTTACATAATTACACTCCCCTGCTGCTGCTGCTGCTGCTGCTAAGTCGCTTCAGTCATGTCCGACTCTGTGCGACCCCATAGACGGCAGCCCACCAGGCTCCCCCGTCCCTGGGATTCTCCAGGCAAGAACACTGGAGTGGGTTGCCATTTCCTTCTCCAATGCATGAAAGTGAAAAGTGAAAGTGAAGTCGCTCAGTCATGTCCAACTCTTAGCGACCCCATGGACTGTAGCCTACCAGGCTCCTCCGTCCATGGGATTTTCCAGGCAAGAGCACTGGAGTGGGGTGCCATTGCCTTCTCCGACACTCCCCTAACAGCCCTCAATTATACAACATAAGCTCTTTCCTGTGCATTTTGGGATCTTAGGAGGGTTAATATTTAACAAGCAAGGGTTCAGAGGCTATGAGAAATTCTATAAATCATCACTTTTTATTTGACACAAGGTCTTCCCTGGTATCTCAGTTGGTATATTGAATCTGCCTGCAGTGCAGAAGACCAGGGTTCGATTCCCGGGTCAGGAAGATCCTCTAGAGAAGGAAATGGCAAACCACTCCAATATCCTTGCCTGGAAAATCCCATGGACCAAGGAGTCTGGTGGGCTGCAGTCCATGGGGTTGCAAAGAGTTGGGCATGACTGAGAGATTAACACTCTAGGTAGATACAGCTTTAAATTAAAGCAATGTAAAATGGTACAGCCTCTGGGGAAAACAGTATGGCAATTCCACATAAAATTAAATACAGAATTATCATATGACCCAGAAATCCCATGACTGCTGGGTATGTAAGTAAAAGAACTGAAAGCAAGGACTCAAACAGATATTTGAACAATGCATTCAATGTTCATGGTTACTTCCCTGGTGGCTCAGATGGTAAAGTGTCTGCCTGCAATGCAGGAGTCCTGGGTTTGATCCCTGGGTCGGGAAGATCCCCTGGAGAAGGAAATGGCAACCCACTCCAGTACTCTTGCCTGGAAAATTCCATGGACAGAGGAATAGCTAGGCTACAGTCCATGGAGTCGACACGACTGAGTGACTTCACTTTCACTTTCAATGTTCATAGCATTATTCACAATAGCAAAATGTGAAAGCAACTCAAGGAACTATCCTTGGATGAATGAATAAGCAAAATGTGTTATATGCAGACAATGGAATATTATTCAGCCTTAAACAGAAAGGAAATTCTAACACATGCCACACCATGGATGAAACTTGAAGACATTATTAAGTGAAATAAGCCAAGACACAAAGGGACAAATACTGCATGATTCCACATAGATGGTGCACATAAAATAGTTAAATTGTATAGAGACAGAAAGCAGACAGATGGTGGCTGCTAGGAGATGGAAGGAGGGAGAAATGGAGAGTTTTGTTTAATGGGTACAGATTCAGTTTGGGAAGATGAAAAAGTTCTAGAGATGGATGGTGGTGATGGCCACCCAACAATGTGAATATACTTGATGCCACTGAACTGTATACTTAAAAATGGTTAGAAGAGTAGGCTTTTGTTATATATGTGTTACCACACTAATAAAGCTATAAATGGCAAAAAATAAAATAAATAAATTGAAGTAATGAAAAAATGAAGAGGTTTATTCATGGAACAATTTGAAGTTAGTCAGGCCTAGAACATGGGCTGCTACGCATGGTCCACACATTCTCACTGCACTGTCCTGCCACTATTCTGGTTGATTTTGATCACAGAAAGTCTGGACATCATTACCCTGAGTTGATGTCAGGATGGAATACAAATACAACATACAAAAATAACTCACTAATGAGTCGAACAGTCAACTGATTGATGATATTACCCTTTGTATAATAAATCAACTGCTATTTTAAGGTCACAGTTCCTCTAAGGTCAGTATCTGCAGAGAATCTTACTAGCACTGTAGAAGCCATCTCCAGCAGGGAGGTGCAGTAATTGTCTGATGCAACAGAGCAGAGAAGAAGTTGCTCATTCAGAGGATTTACTTCAAAGCTCTGGATGCCATAATTTTTGATGTCTAAAAATGCATAACCTTAGCATCATTTCTGGCCAGGTCACTGCATGCTATCAATCCTACCAATGGTGAAGACACCCAAGACTGGGACAAGCAGTGAGTCTACAAAATACTAGGAGGTGTACAGCACAAGCAAGTGGATTGGTAATAGCCTGTCCTCTTTTGTACTGATCTACCTTTTTATATCTTTCAATAGAGGCCAAGTAACATCAAGCTCGTGTTCTCTGGAGGACCGGTGTAAAGATAAGGACTTATACAATCTGAATATAAGAGACTCAGAATCTTCCTTGTCTGCATTTGAAAAAAAATTATTGGATAATCCTTTTCCAGGAATGGCACCTAACATTTGTTGAATAGTATGTGCAGAGCATTGTAACTGAGTATTTTCATTTCATGATTTCAAAAAACAACCCTGAGATAATTTTATTCCCATTTTACAGACCAAAAAAACTGATGTTAAATTTATCTGCTCAAAGTTAAAGCAATGGCTAAAGTGGAAAGTTAGACCTAGTATTTAGTTTTATCAGACCATTATGCTATATTTCTACTCATAATGTTTGCCTAATGTATCTAATGAATGACAGCCAGGAAGCTCCACAGAGGAGCAACCCAATTTCAGGATTAAGAGAATAAGCTTTGCAGGGGGATCTAGTTAGGTACTTACGCAAAAGCTTTCAAATTCCAAATTTGCAGAGCCAAGTAGAGAGGTGAAAATTATAATTTCAAATTGAAATAACAATGTCTTAACTCTACACATAAATATAGTTTCAATACAATTTCTCAATATAAGATTATACAGACTTGAACTCGGTTGCTTTAAAAAGCACAATATTTTTATTCTGATTTTCAAGGCTATCTTCTGTTCCCAGTAGAAAATAGCAAACTTTAGAATGGTTATGAGTGATGACTCCAAAGATTTTGCTCACTCAAACATTTATCCTTATTTTTCCTTTTAAAATTTTATATAAGTAATGCCTGCGTATGGTTTTATAAAGGTCCTCTAAAAAATCTTTTTGAAAAGTGAAAGTGTTTCTTCAAGCTTCCCTTATTCCAATTCTCTCACCAGTGGCCAGTATGTCAACAATTTGAGATATCACATTATTTTATTTAATTCCAAATGGCAAGCCCATTGACCAAACATTTATCAAATAACCCATTCTACTTCATTGCTTTCATATGCACTTCTTGCAAACCAAATACTCAGGTTTGTGTGAATCAATTTCTGGATAGATTCTGCACTACTTTTGCTTAATTTGTCTTTGTTTACACTAATATATAACATAGTGATCTAATTATTACACAGATAATAAGTTTTTAAGTCTGTAGAGGGCAAGTTCTTCCTTCAGTTAGTTGAAAGTTATACATCTTATTACTATTCTTCAAATAGTAATCCTGAAATATTTTAAATTTCCTTATTGTATTCTATGATTTTTCTATCAATTCAATGACTTAAATCAGCTTGTATAATACCTATATAATTTCTTAAAGTCACTAATTATATACTGTGTGACTGTCTCATTACCCTCTTATTCCTCTTGGGTATATTCCTCTGAGCTGGGAGTTTCACTGAAATGTTCCTATTCTTCAGAGTAGTTTTTTCTTGAAAGTACACGGACCTGTATTTTTTATGCACCCAATTCTATTTAACTTTTGTTTTCTAGAAATTGCTCACAATTTCTGGGTTTAGTGATGGCCCTCTCTCCTGTTTTCCAGACCATTGTGTGTATGTGTGTCTATATACATGTCCTTCTGACAATCATATGGGATTTGAGACAGGGATTGTGGGCACAAGGGCTTCCCTTGCAGCTCAGTTGGGAAATAATCTGCCTGCAATGCAGGAGACCCAGGTTTGATTCCTGAGTCGGGAAGATCCCCTGGAGGAGGAAATGGCAACCCACTCCAGTATTCCTGCCTGGAAAATCTCATGGACAGAGGAGCCTGGCAGGCTTATAGTCCATGGGGTCACACAAGAGTCAGACATGACTTAGCAACTAAACCACCACCATACTCAGGTTACCATCTTGAATCCTGATTCTTTTAGCAATGTCACATTTTTTAATATATTGCAAATTGTTCATTGTCATTTTCATACAGTAATTTCTCTAACTAGTCAGGCTGGCACTCAAAGTCTTCAGCAAGATTTTGCACACCTCTATTTCCAGGTTGTCTCACTGCTTTAGAGCTCCAGTTACCCTCTTAGATTTCCTGCCATCTGAAACTGTCCATAGATCTTTCTCCAACTGTTACCTAAACTTAGGCACTCTCTGCATTTGAAATATCTCCCTATTAATTATCCTTACTTGAAAGTCCATCTCAAAAACCACTTATTCCAAACAGCTTTCCCATATTCTTCCCACCCAGGAATAATGTCTGTCCACTCCCAGTACACCACTGGAATATTTTGTTCCTCTATGACAATGCTTATCATAATAAATCATCTGCTACTATGCATGTATCTATCTTCCTAACAGATTAATGTTGCTGAAGAAAGGGACTATGTCACATATACACATGTATTTGTGTCTATGTCTACACAGTGTTTAACTTAATCAGGTTGTACTGTTATATATTTTTTCTCTTAAACAATGCTACAAAGCTTATCATTGGATTTCACAAGAAAAATGTTGATTCTATTTTTCCATGCTCCGCCTTCATAGCCCATTTAAATTAATAGGTAATTGACTTGTGTGACTGAGCATGTGCATAGTCACGGAGAAGTGGATATCCAACTATGATAGTAAATGCTCTTGTGATCCCTTTGTTTTCTTGAATTACAGCCTATTTACAATATTGTGCTAATTTCCGTGGCACAGCAAAATGATTGTTTTACATATATATATATATTATTCTTGTGATCCCTTTCTACACTGAGTGATTACATCAGTTTAAATTTTTTCTCTGTTTAGACACATCTTTTTCTACGTTTCTTACTTACATCTTGCTATTACAAAGAGGAACTGGCCTTTATTTTGCTTTGAAGTGTTTGTCTTAACTATGTCCTGTAAATTTGTATAAATTTAACACTTAAATATATTTACCATTTTGATTCTTTTTCATCAATTTAACAGTTATTTTTTAAATTTCATTTGCCTTTGGAATACTCTTTTCCACATTAACAGGTTATTTGTGTTCCTAAGAACACAGTTTATTAAAGATTCATGCTATAATTTTTTAATAAATTCATTTTTAAAATAGTTGTATTTGAAAAGGAGAGTTAGAAACTAGAGAATTTGAAGCCAACACAGGAGTTTCAGTGACAAAGATAATCCTTTGTTTTAAATTTTTAAAAAGGGGATAGGAGAAAATTTTTGCAAACGATGCAACCACAAGAGCTTAATTTCCAAAATATACAAATAGTTCGTACAACTCAACAACAACCAACTCTATCCAAAAACAGGCAGAAGACCTAAATATATATTTCTCTAAAGAAGGCACACAGATGGCCAATAGACACATAAAAAGGTGCTGAACATCACTAGCTATTAAAGAAAAGCAAATTAAAACTACAGTGAGGCACCACTCATAGCAGTCAGAACGGCCATCATTAAAAAGTCTACAAATAACGAATTCTGGAGTGGAGAAAAGGGAACCTCCCTAGACTGTTGGAGGGGATGTAAGATGGTGCAGCCCCTGTGGAAAATAGTATGGGGGTTCTTCAGAAAACTAAAAGTAATATTACCCTATGATCCAGCAATCCCACTCCTGGGCATGTATCCACACAAAACTCTAGTTTGGAAAGATATGTGCACCCGTATGTTCATAGCAGTACTAATAGCCAAGACACAGAAACAATCGAAAAGTCCACTGATGTTTGAGTGGATAATATATAATGTATATATATACTACATCTTCTTATATACATATATATATAGATGCATAATCTATAAATACATATATAGATGTATATGTCTATATATAATGTATATATAATATATATGAATATATATATATAATGGACATATATATATAATGTTGCATGCATGATCAATCACTAAGTCATGTGTCCGACTCTTTGCCACCCCATCACTGTAGCCCGCCAGGTTCCTCTGTCTATGGGGCTTCCCAGGCAAGATACTGGACTGAGTTGCCATTTCCTTCTCCAGGGGGTCTTTCCTGACCCAGGGTTTTAACCAGTGTTACCTATATTGGTAGGTGGGTTCTTTACCACCGTGGAGATGGGGATGGCAACCCACTCTAGTATTCTTGCTTGGAGAATTCCACGGACAGAGGAGCCTGGCAGGCAACAGCCCGTGGGGGACACAAGGAGTCAGACACGCCTGAGTGACTAACACACTTCACCACTGAGTCACCAGGGGAAGCCCTCACACGTTACTCAGCCACAGGAGAGAATGAAATGACATCATGGGCAGCTACATGGATGGAGCTCGAGTCTGCAAAATGAGTCAGAGAAAGACAACACTCACACAATATCACTTATATGAGAATCTAAAATTCGACACAAATGAATCTATATATGTAACAGAAACAGAATCACAGACATAGAGAACAGACTGATGATTGCCAAGGGGGGGTGGTTGGACGAAGGATGGAGCGGGAGGTTGGGATTAATGGAGAGAAGCTCTTATATAAAAAAATGGATAAAAACAATATCCTTCTGTATAGCACAGAGAACTATATTCAATATCTTATGATAAATCATAACGGAAAAGAACATAAAAAAATAATGTATATATATGTATAACTGAATCACTTTACTGTACAGCAGTAATGAACACATTATAAATCAACTACACTTCAATTAAAAAAAGAAAAAAATATTTTACAGCTCTACCTATCTAACACTTATTGGAAGATAATAGGTTAATCAAAATGTACAAAATCATATCTAAACATTCCTGAATGAATCTTGAAGAACACACAAAAGGAAACAAAAATCTAAGTCATCAATAGTAAGGTCAACACTTAAGACCATTAATGAGAAGCCAAATCAATGAGGAGCTCAAACCATGTCATCGTGTGTCCAACTGCTATGTGTGAGAAAATTTATTTTTTCATTATGTATGTGAGTTCCAAATCTAGTTTCATTATAATTCAAAAACATCTCCATGATGCCAATGTGTTTCCTAATTTATTAACCATAATATCTCCAATCTGTGTTATGAAACTCATGCTGGGGCAAACAAGTAAACAGAAGTAAATGGAAATCTAGGATCAGCAGAATTCCAACTCAAAAGTACTGCAAACTCTTTAAAAGTCTTTGGGAGGAGGGATGCTCTAGGATTTGCTCATGCTCTCCTTTATTTTCCAGGTAGTTTACCTTACTTTTCACAACAAAACTATGACAAAATCCACACATACTTTCTGTACTCATCATCTAATTATACATCATAGCATACTACCTTAAGTACATGGGTCCCAGAAATGGGTTTAAATCTCAGTTTAGTTATTTACTAGCTATACAACATTAGACAGATTACTGAACCTTGTTGAGCCTCAACTTCTTCATCTATAAAATGGAAATTATAACCATACTTACCCCATGAAGCTGTTGAGAGGATTAAAAATTTTTATTTATGTTTGCATTGTAGAATGGTGCAAGATACATAGTAAGTACTTAATAAACATTAGCTATATTTATTATTCTTGTCCCCAAATCCTAAAGGAAAGTTGCCCTTAATTAACAAATATTCAAACACTTTGTTGCCCTTTCAATATATTTATTCATGTCTGCATAATTGTCACCAGGAATATCACAAAGTAATAACTTTCCCTTAAATTGTCCTCTATTTCAATCTCAAAGCATCTCAGCATTGTCCATGTTCCAATATGTAGAAATCAAAACTGGTTTAAGGAATACTATATTGTCTTGCTAGTCTAGGACATAGTTTTGAAATGTATTCAGTGTTCAAATAGGTTTTTCCTTCATGACAATTACATTTAAAACAGCTTATTGCCACTGAAACCACCTCCTTTCAAGCCAACTCTGCCTACTTTTCTCTGCTCATAGCACTCATGTGGTTGTAACAACACAAAGGAATCTGCATGATTTCAGTGCATGACTCATTTCCAGCAAATCACACACACACATTCTCAATTTTTCATGCATGAGGGATGTGTAAAACTATAAAAATGTTTGGACATTTGAGAAGACTAAATCAACTGAGAGTAAGCATTGTATCAAATCTACAAGTGAAATTAAACTTTAATTTAAATAAATAAATGCTACCATTAAAAAGGAGCTGCTCTCCATCTGAGTTAAAAAGATGAAGTATAATTGTGTCTATATGTTAATAGATCCAGCAAGCACAAGGAAATCCAGCAGAGGCTCCTGTACGAACATGCTGATGATTCACAGGTGTGTAGGCATGGTTTGTAAACACAGATGGAAAGGGTGACAAATAGATGAATATATCAGTTACAATTGTGGTCTGCCCCTCTTCAAAGACGGCATTTATTTTTCCAAATTCTTGGATAGTTACAAAAAAGGTGTCTATGAGATGACAGAGATGTTATCAATATTCAGAGTGTCTCTGACTGAATTAACTGAGATAAAATCAAGTTGGTACCAAATTTTTTTTAAAAGTTCAATTATTTTATTATCTGTGTTATGGTAATAAAGTAAATATTGGCTAATTCTGAAAGGACAAACAATGATCAAGATTATAAAGAATGATTGTTTTTATTTATATCATCAAGTTGTCAAGGAGAATAACTTTTCACAGTAACAAAATACATGTTGACTATATTTAACACAATTGAGTCAGGACCCCTCTTGCCAAAGAATTCATTCACTGAAACTAATGGTCTCAACCAAACATTTTGCTACTTAAGACTCAACAGCTATTATCCTTGACAGTGGCGATATGATCTAGTTAAACCTTACTATGATTTAATGCAAATATCAAAACATGCTTAAATCCATGATGTGATTTTATTCCATATTCTTTGTTCTCAACTAAATTACTGAAGTGTAGTGACTTGCCCTACAAAACGTGTTTTACTTAATTTTATTTTTATTCTATTGAAGTATAGTTGACTTGAAATAGTATATTAGCTTCAAGTATACAACAATGGTGATTTGATGTTTTTATAAATTATAAAACACAAAGTTATTATAATATTATTAACCATATTTCCTGTGCTGTATATTACAACTATGTGAGTTATTCCTTTTATAATTGGTAGTGTGCACCTCTTAAGCCCTTTCACCTATTCTGCCATTCACCCCTTCCACTCCTTTTGGCAACACTGGTTTATTCTCTGGATCTGTGATTCTGATTCTGTTTTGTTATATTTTCTAATTTGCTTTGTTGTTTAGATTCCACATATAAGTGAAAATACAGTATTTATCTTTGTCTGACATATTTCATGAAGCTTAATGCTGTCCAGGTTCAGCCATGTTGTTGCAAATGACAAGACTGCACTCTATTTTTATAGCTGAATGATATTCTATTGTATGTGTGTGTATATATATACATATGTACATGTATACATATATGGTATATTGCACAGATTGCATAAAGAGATATATATGGTATAAAGCACATAAATACATGTATACATATACAGTATATTGCATAAATGATATATTGCATAAATGATATATTGCATAAATATATCTTTTCATAGATGAGAGATACCCTATTGTGTGTGTGTATACATATATATATATACGCACATATGATATATATGTATATATACACCACATCTTCTCTATCCAGTCATCTGCTGATAGACACTTTAAAAATCAAAAGGAACAAAAGTCAACAAATAACTGAACATTAATCAAGAAATAAGTTAAAAATCTTTTTTGCATGACTCTGGATTAAGAATAACCCAGTGATTAGAGCAAGAGCTAAGAGCAGAAGGTGTGTGCTTGCAGTCCTATATTACTAATTGTGGGACCTCAGATTCTTTTCCAGGAAAATGGGGATAGTTGTGCCTATTTCATTGGAATGTGGTAAAAATTACAGGTAATACTCTGGAACAATGCTGGACACATAGTCAGCTTTCTATAAACATTTAATATTTTATCTGTCAATACTGTAACAACTGTATTAGACATACAGCATGGCAAACACTATTGTCAAAGAAGAGAAAAGAGAAACAATTGGTCAAATACAACTATTCCATGTGCTGCAAAATATTTGTTTTATCTTTATAAATATTCAAATACACGCCCAACTTAAGAATAACCTGAACCATCAGACAGGTCTTTTCCTTAAATGCTGCTCAATCTCACTGATAAAGAACAACCTTTTCAAAAATGAAAAATACAAGTGGTTGCTTTCTTTAATGATCATCTTTTAGAGCTGTTTAAAAGTATATCCAGATAAGAACATCATTTTCAAATATCAATTGTCTCCAAATATATCTATCCTACATTATTGCTTACATTTCCACTAATTAAACACTTTTCAAAAGGAGACCATCTAACACATGGGTTCTTCTCCTAGAATCCATTCCTTCCCTCTCTTCCCTTAATTTATGTGGTTTAATAAAACTAATCCCCTCCTGTCTCAGAAGGGGTAACTCATGAGACATGACTAAGGCTACTCCTTCTCTCCTCCATAACACCTTTTGATTGGTTCAAGAAGTTGACAAGCATTCAAATCAGAGCAATCAAAATCAATGTCAAGGACTTTCAAAAAAATGCCTAGACAGAAGAGCTCCTTAGGTCTGGTCTGTGTAGTGTGTGTATAAAGGGCCAGACAGCTTTGCTGTCATGAGGAAGACTGATCTAAGAATACAGCTGAAACCCTAAACAGGGCAGAACCAGGAGATTAACAAAGAACTGGTGCCTGTACCCTAGAGGTATCATGATCTTTTGGCATTTTCAGTCACATCAACCAGTCCTTTCTCTATAGTATTCATATTAGGCTTTGTTATTTGTTACAAACATTTTCTAAATAAGAAATACAAGAATAAAAGAGTAGGAACTGAGGATCTTAGCTTAAGAATCTAAAACAAAATATTAACTAAAGAAACTAGGTATGACTTTGAGTCAATGGTTGTTCCCTGGAGCTCTTGGTCTTACTCCTTGCTACTCATAGGATGGTTGTGAAGATCAAGTGGTAAATTACATGCAAAGTATATACACAGTGCCTGGTGTATGCAACATAATGCTTGATCTTCCTGTTTATACATGTCCCATCGCCTCCTGAAGAGAAGATGGACAGTGCCGTCAGAGTTAAGCATTTCTAATATCACAACCAAGATTTACATGAGAAAAAAACTGAATGTGTATCAAAACTTTTAACCTTAACTGCATATCTTTCTATTTAATCAACAGTTATATACATTTAGCACTAACAGAGTTCCACAGTCTTAAACAGGGATACTGTTTAGTGAATGTCCTCTCCCATCTCAGCACTTACCTTCAAGGCTTTCCAGTTTCCTGAGTTACTGAAGATGCTAATGGTACCCCCTGGTCCTTCAAATACCCATTCACATAATTCCTCATCTTAATGAATTTAGGTATCTTAGACTGTGAGGTTAAGGGTTACTTCAATGTATTTATTCACACTAAAATTGACTAAGAGCCTACTATGTGCAGGGCCTTGTTAAGCTCTGGAGATACAACCAGAAACAAACAAACAAGAAGTCAGTCCTAGTCTGTGTCTTATTGAGCTTTGAGTCTACTGAGAAAGGCAAGCAAAGCTCAAACATCACACATGAATTGCAATTGTGAGAAATGCTAGAGAGAAGAGCACATGGTAGGATGAATACTCTAAAAACAGAGACCCTTAGGGAGGTCAGGAGAGCTTTCCAGGTAGAGGCGGTAGTTGAGCTGAGGCTCAGAAAAGGGGGAACAGAAGAGTGTACTTCTGTTAGCGAGAATAACATGTCACGGGTGGCAAGGAAATGTGATGGTCACAGATTCCCACAACAATCAAGAGAGCTGAAGAAGAGGCTGGGGATTGTGAGGCATTCACACTGTCCACAGCTGCAGTACACCCTAGGCGTCTACTTAGTGGGACTATGCATGGACCGATGCCCGATACATGTAGGCTGCAAACGTAAGTCGCAAGCTATAATTCATCAGCACAGAATCCCTGTCAGAAAGTCAGTGGTGTCTCTTGGACTTCAAAGTTTATCTAAGTGCTATCTGCATCACAACTATCTGGGTTTCATCTGTCTATCTCTCTGAAATCTCTACTCTAGACCAATTTATTGGAAGTCTTTGTGGGTGTATTCTAGAAATCTACATATTTCATCATCTCCCAATGTGACTCATGCTCATCATACGCTGAGAGCTAGCAATTACAGTATCTTTACTCTTGGAAAGGAATTATTTATTTGACCCTAAGGAAACAATTCAAATAAGTCAATCTATACATTAATAAAGCAGAATATTAGCTCTTTTTAAAATATACTAAATATTACAAATAAATTCAATGTTTTCGTAAAGCCTATATGAAATCTCTTGTAAGTAGAAACAACTTTAAAAATACAATTTCATAAATAATGATTTCAATACTTGAGGAAGGATGCAGACAGGAAGGAGAAATGTAAACATAGCCTCCATTTTTCCTAAAAGTGCTAAACAGCACAGTGCATACAGGAATTCTGTCTGGAATAGATGTGCTTTTTACAGAGCAATTTGGAGACTTGAACAATAGAGTAGTTCTAGTTTCCCTTATTCTACATTTCTACATTTAGGATACTAACTATTGGATGTGATAATGAACATGAGATCAGAGGAAAAGGGATTTTTTCCCCCCATGAACTCCTTATATAGACCTTAAAAAATAGGCATCGCTTTGGATCAGATACCCATTATCAATTTGGACAGAGAGTGTCTGAACCACTATTATCTGCAAATGATTCATGAGAGCAGGTATTTCGCTACCTGAGGATTTTAGTGAATCCATAAATATAAGAAAAGACAGAAGCTGGAATTCATAAAGGGCCTTGAGCAATATCTAGGAAAGGAAATTATGTCCAATCTGAAGAAAAATGTAATTTACCTATCTGACTCACCTGTTCTGTTACCAGTAGGGTCTCTTTCTTGTTTACCAGCTGTTTTGCATGCTAGTTTCTGTTTCACAATGGAAAACACAAAAGCTTCCTGAAACTCTCATCAGGAAAGCAGACTTTCAATTAGGATAATAGTAACCTTATAGAGATTTACAAAGCCATGATTTAAAAAAGGGAAACTCAAGCTATTTCTATATTTAAAAGTACAAGAAAGAAAAATATTACAACGAGCACACACATACACACACACACACACACATATATATATAGGCATATGATATGTAGGTTGATATAAAAATCTCCCAGTACCACCTTCCCTATTAAAATTCTTACGGTAAGAGCAACATACTGCCATTTTAGAATAAATAAAATTTTCCTCTTTTGGCCTTACTGCCTTATATCAAAGATATGGTTATTTGATCAATTAATTTACAGAAAAACAAACAATATACTTCCCTGACATTTATAAAGTTAATAATGCATATTAAATCATTCAAAAATTTAAGGGTATATTTTTCTCTTTGCAATACTTTTAAAAACACATCCACCCTTTAACATAAATAAAATTTCTGGAGTCTCACCATTTATCAAAGATGACTTAAAAGTCAGAGTAAAGGAAAAATTTACAACACATGACTGACTACTGATTTTATGTGGAAATAAGCAATCAGTGATATAAAATGCAAAAATCTTATTTTTTTCATTATTACTACTATACATAGACTGTTTTCCATGTGTCAAACACGGTACTTAATGTTTTACAAAACAATACTGCAATTCAGTCTGTCAGGTACTTAGAATTATTCCCATTTTGTAGAAGAGGAAATGAGACCCAAGGTCAACCAGGGTCAAAGCTGAAATTTTTACGCATGACCTTCTGATTTCAACACCCATGCTCCTCAGTGTAAGATACGTAAACGTGATAATTTTCCAAAGCAGCGCAATAATTTAGGCTACTACTGAGCTCTCAATATCTTAAGGTCATTTCAAGCATATAATATTTATGGTCTTTTGTGCACAAATTTCACTCTTGAGTGCTACTAGCATAGGTTTCCTGGTTTTGGATTACTGATTTGATCTGTACAGTTCAAGTGATTTCCATAAGGAAGAGCATGTAACACTTGTAGCTAATGGTTCAGGTTATAATTTTGTGACCTTAAAAGAAAGGCTTTTTCCTCTAAGGAAATTACTAGCTTAAACTGGATTATTTGACCTTTCAGTACTAAACTCTTACCCACTGAAATAATTCACCCACTAAAATTCCAAAAACACTGATATCAGACCAACGGAGTGAAGAATTCAGAGGGCATCTAAATCAAATACTACTGTCCACTTAAGTAGCAGCATTCCCTAGAATCAAAGTAAAACAGAGGCTCATGACAATCACGCCATAATTTGGGATGGCTCTGGCAATCACTTTCTAGATAGAAAACTGAGAAATACTTACCCATCTCCCTCCACAGAAACTGATTTTTTTTTTGAGGGGGGGGGGTTGGAATTTAGTCTCGATACCTATATAATGCAAATGGGACCGAAAGAGGTAGCAACTTACACTTCATCAGTTATTTACCTCTTAGTGAACAGGTTCTCCCAGTTTGATTCCTGGGTCAGGAAGATGGAGAAGGGAGAGGTTACCTACTCCAGTATCTTTAGGCTTCCCTGGTGGGGAGACCTGGGTTTGATCGCTGAGTTGGAAAGATTCCCTGGAGGACGGCATGGCAACCACTCCAGTAATCTTGCCTGGAGAATCACCATGGACAGAGGAGCCTGGCAGGCTACAGTCCCTGAAGTCACAAAGAGTCGGACACAACTGAGTGACTAAGCACAGCACAGAGGACAGGTTTATCAGAATCTTTCTTGGGAGAAAATGCGTTTGTAAATGAGAACGTGAATGAAAGATGGGAATCTCAGGATCTTTCAGAGTGAAAGCCAGTGAAAGTCAAAGCTCCTAAGTGGTGAAAAGTGAAAATGAAAGTCGCTGAGTCAGATCTGACTCTTTGCAACCCTATGGACTATACAGTCCATGGACTTCTCCAGGCCAGACTACTGGAGTGGGTAGCCTTTCCCTTCTGCAGGGGATCTTCCCAACCCAGGGATTGAACCCAGGTCTCCCGCATTACAGGAGGATTCCTTACCAGCGGAGCCACAAGGGAAGCCCTCTAAGTGGAGAGAGGCCATCAGTGGAGAAGCCGGGAACGCCGACAGCAGCTGCTCCTCCCAGGCTCATCTGGACACGACTCACCAGTTCTGAAGACCATTCTTGCTCTGGGAGCAGACTCAGCGGTTGGTCCTGGCACTGACTGAGCATTCCTGAGTGCTCCTGCGAGCCTTCATTAAGGGGTTCTGCATTGCCACAGCCTTGCTGTCTCAAACACCAAGCAACCACCAATGGGGCTGACTGCAGACATGTAAGCACACTGAACCTAGTATACAAATTCTGAGGATAAGGGTAAAATTTCTTAGGCAGTGAACGTATTTTGAGACCTTCTACATCTTCCATCTTTTTAGACCTACTTGTAGAGCATATGAAGCTGGACATTCTTGAGGCATCAGAATATCAATTCAGCCCCTGAAAATCCTCAACCCAGTGCCTGACTCTGCAATCCAGTTCTTCCTAATTGGAAACTTGACTATTATACTGTCACTGGAAGGGGTTCTTTAGACAGTTAATGACTTGAATAAGCCAATGTTTTATTGTTAATAAGTTAATAATGAGTTATTCTGCAACCTCTCTGCAAAAATGTCAGAGAGAGAAATTCCAATCACCTGCATCATGTCTGGATCAAGATTGCTGGGGAGAAATATCAATAACCTCAGATATGCAGATGACACCACATTTATGGCAGAAAGCAAAGAACTAAAGAGCCTCTTGATGAAAGTGAAAGAGGAGAGTGAAAAAGTTGGCTTAAAACTCAACATTCAGAAAACTAACATCATGGCATCTGGTCCCATCACTTCAAGGCAGATAGATGGGGAAACAGTGGAAACAATGACTGACTTTATTTTTGGGGGCTCCAAAATCACTGCAGATGGTGATTGCAACCATGAAATTAAAAGACACTTGCTCCTTGGAAGAAAAGTTATGACCAACCTAGACAGCATATTAAAAAGCAGAGACATTACTTTGCCAACAAAGGTCCATTTAGTCGAAGTTATGGTTTTTCTAGTAATCATGCATGGATGTGAGAGTTGGACTATAAAGAAAGTTGAGTGCCGAAGAACTGATGCTTTTGAACTGTGGTATTGGAGAAGACTCTTGAGAGTCTCTTGGACAGCCATTGAAATCCAACCAGTCCATCCTAAGGGAAATCAGTCCTGAATATTTGCTGGAAGGACAGATGCTGAAGCTGAAACGCCAATACTCAGGCCACCTGATGCAAAGAACTGACTCATTTGAAAAGATCCTGATGCTGGGAAAGATTGAAGGCAGGAGGAGAAGGGGATGACAGAGAATGAGATGGTTAGATGGTATCACTGACTCAATGGGCATGAGTTTGAGTAAACTCCAGGAGTTTGGTGATGGACAGGGAGGCCTGGTGTGCTATAATCCATGGGGTCGCAAAGAGATGGACACAACTGAGCTACTGAACTGAACTGAACATCATGTCATGATACCTAGAGGCCTTCATTGAGGGTGGAGTATATAGGGAGATCAGAAGTGGAGAGAGAAAATACCTTTTGTCTATCTTTATCCATAATTTATTTATTTCCTGACTAAATAGTGTTTGCCACCACTTCATTAAGAGTCGGTCAGTTCGGTTCAGTCATTCAATCGTGACCGACTCTTTGCTACCCCATGGACTGCAGCATGCCAGGATTCTCTGTCTATCACCAACTTCCGGAGTCTATTCAAACTCATGTCCATCACATCGGTGATGCCATCCAACAATCTCATCCTCTGTTAGAGAGTCATGTATTAATATAAGATAAAGTAAGATTAGATTCAAAGTGAAGCAATATCTTGGAAATAAAAAATACACACAGTTCCTTGTGGGAAGTGCCAGAAGAGCTCAACTAACCCACTCACAAGTAAAGTTCCCCAATTAATAAAGATGTTTTTATTTTTACTCTATTCATGAAAGTAAAGTGATGAAAATCATTTTATGTCTATACCCACATAGAGGGGAGAGGAGACTTAGCTCTCCAATGTTCTCCAAGGCCACTTATTTAGATTCAGAAGACTGCAATCATAGCTTCTTCTGTGGCAAAGGAAAGAGAGGCATGAGATTGCATAAAGGGTAACAACAGCTCAGTATTTAAGTAGTGGGGAAGCTGTGGAAGTTGAAGTAGGACTGGCTGATCTCAGTTACTGCTCTGGGACTGGATGGAGGCTTGCCGGATCACTGTATCCCATGTCTGAATGATCACATAATAAAAGAGCGCAGACTAGCCAGGGAACATATCTGCTAATTGTATGAATGTGTTATTGATCAAACATGCCCATTTTATTTTATATATGTACTACATGAAGAGTAATCCTTGTGCTTTATCTTCTGCATAACAATCTGCCCCACCAATTACCATTAATTTTATTTTATCATTGGTAACCATCTCAATATAAAGAAAATGTTTCATACCTACTACTTCTCTTCCTTAAATGACTTCTAGTTTAAAAAAATAAAAAGAGAGAAAAGAACCAAAAAAAAAAAAAGGATAATGTAAAGTTCAGCCATCAAAAATGGCTTCATTAAGATCCTTAATGAAGCACATGGGAGCCATTTATTGACTCCTCAACTATTAAGATGGAACATTATTACTGCTTTAATAGTATTTCCATTTTCATTTAGGAAATAACTAATCAAGGGATCAATGTACCAAAGACTTTATTTTCTTTCCCTTGGGTCACTGGAAGTACATTTTTTAAAATGCAAAAAACGTAAGAGCAATTCCCCCAGGCACCATATCGCATGAACAATTTAAAGAAATAACAAGAAGGGTGAAAGGTCAACAGCTACCGATCTGAGCCATTATAAAACAAATGCAAACTCTGGGAGTGGAGAGTCTCCCTTTCCGGAAGAAGGACAGGATCCCTTCCTTGGCATGGAAGCTTCCCCTCCAAGGTATGCAAAGAGCCCCCACCCCGACCTGCTGTCAACCCGAGAAACATTTCTATTTCTCAGACTCCCTGAGAATGCAAACTAGTGTTTTCCTGGTAGTTCTCGCAGCTCTGCTTCCTTTGAGGTACAGATGTGTAGCCACAGAACCCAATCAGATAGCGCCTATTTACATATTTATAAAGCCTCCTGTAAAATCTCCTATCAATTGTTGCTGCTATATATAGGCCTTTCAAAGTATCTTGTGGGCCCAGCGCTCTACTGCACCGCTCCCTTCAGGAATCCTGATATATCGCATAATGTGATTTCAATGTAAATGGGGCCCATCGCACAATCACACCACTTCACAAACTCTTTTCTGCTGGGGTAGCTTAAATCTAAACACACTCAAGCAGCTTGCTGCACTGGAGCAAGATTTCTTCCACATTTAAAAAAAATTTTTTTTCAAAAAAAAAAAAGAAAAATCCCAAACCCTAACACAACAATGCCAGGGAAAAGGAAAAAAAAAAAAAATCTGAACGTTTTCTGCAGAAAGATGGGCCGTCTCCAAATCCTTGTGCCCTATCAGACAAATTAAAGTAAATCAAGCATGAAATGAAGCCGAAGAGCCCCGAGATAAGGCTCCTTTAAGTCGTTTACAGATTAGGATAGAGAGAGGTGCATCTGGTCTCTGGCAGCGAAGGAGGCCAGTTTCTCAGCTCACAATAGCAGCCTGTGTATAGGATTACCTTACCTTGTCACTGACAAGGGAGGAGGCGCCTGCAAGATGTCTCTAACTAACTTCCTAATGTCCCTGGTTAAGTTCTCTTATTAAAGTATTAACTGTTACAATGAGAGAAATACGTTCTGATAAAACCAAACCAAACCAAAAAGAAAAAAAAAAAAATCTCAGACTGATTTATGAACTGGGTAGAAGCTGATAAACTGGGAGGGTGGGGGTGAGGGTCGACTACCAGCAGATGAGCCTCTTCTCTTATCAGTCAGGATTCTGCTGCTAGAGACAGAAGCTGATAAGTTTCCAACAGGAATTAGTGACGCGGCCAGGAAACTGTGTCTTACTGGTTGGACTGGTGCGCCAGAGGCTGCCAAAAGGACCTCCCGTGTTATCAGATGTGATGTTGCTGTTGTAAACAGTGAAGTACTCTCCAAGGGAAACTGGATGCTCTCTCAAAATGCTCTGCGATTAATGGTTAAACTATAACATGAGGTGGTGCAAGATCTTCTTGGAAGCATCTGGAATTCTGCAGCTTCTCAGTCGGAGACCTTTTCGTTCCTTGGCACTCTGAGCAGCTTGGAAACTCCCCCCTCTTTCCTTCCTAGACAAAGAACTTTTTCTTCTCCAATAAATTTTATTTATACCTTGTTTCAATCTAAGGAAATCCTTAATTTTTCCACCATCACAAAGAGACTGCAATCAACCCAACCTACTCATCAGTTTCAATTACTCTCAAGAATACATTCTAATTCAGTTTTATGATTAGATAGAGTGGTGTTGGTGGGAGGAGGTGGGCAGGGTTACTTGTGTCTCCTCTTAATTAGAAATCAACCCATTGAACCCGGAACCAAACAACACATTCATGTTGTTGGCTGGACCATCTCAGTACCCTGTGGTCAATCCAACTGAGAATGAAACGGAGTATGGTTGTTTTATGATACAACACATTTTACTCTCTCACTGTTTTATTGTGCCCAATGGTACAGAACATCTTACTGCACTTTACAGATTACTTGTGCTGTCACTTTTCATATTTGAACTTCACATGCACCACTTTGAGATGCACAATATTATGACAAAATTATGATGAATAAATTGACATTCAATAGGATTAAGCAACTTGCCCCAAATCACTGGGTTGGTTAGATGCAAAGTCTGAACTTAAAAATCAATCCCTATTTTCCTTCTCAACATGTCATGATGCCAATTAATTACCTCATCTTTGGATTAAAGAACTCAAGAAGAAACTCCCAGGTGCTTTAATGATAGATAGGTATTCACCCCGAGTCTGGGGTCAGTCACTTATTATTAGTGATCTGTATGGACTGGAGCATATCAGAGACACAAAATACATTTTAAACTCTGATTATGTGGTATATGCTAATTATGTGGTATATTGTGTTTTTCTCTTGGGTAACTATTCAGGAGCTCTTAGGTTAAAAAGTATAAAATCATGAATTAAAAATATACTAATAAACATTTGCTTGGATGAATTTTCAACTTGGCCTTCTTCTGACATACATGGATTTCCTCTGCTCTCATCTCTCAACTTATCCAAAATTATTTCTTATGATATACCTCTGAAAGGAAGCTGTTTCAACCATACCAATTTATATGTTTTTATACTTTCTTTAGCATCTATATTGAAATATTTAAGTAAAATTAATTCAATGAATCTTTTACTGACAATGTTTCTTAAAAGTAATAAAATACTTTTATTTTATAAAATAAAAAGTATACAATTTTATTTAATGATATTTCTCAAAGTTCCAGGCAATCGAACAAAATATTTCCAAGACAAGAAACCTTTGAGAGAGGTTCAGGAGCTGGAAAAAAAAATGTTTACTATAAAACAGTTTTTTAAAAAATACAGTTTTCTTTTTTAATATCACATTTAATTTTTCTTAGAAATCTGAATAAGAAGGTTCTACCTCATCAAGTAGAAAATTTAGAATTGAATGTTACAAAATACTTGAGAAATAAGCCTTAATAAAAAACTCTGTGTCTAAGTGAATACAGGTGAAAAGCTGATGAAAGTAACATGTTCAAAACATTTATGAATATGTCTGTAATTATTTTCAGTGGAGTAGGTTGAGGATAATCCTTCTCTGAGCACAGAATTGATATATTTACAAATCTGTGACCAAATGATGATATCTAACAAGTGCTCTGCTTGCTGCTCCAAAATAATAAACTATCTTAAATTATGCCAAAAAAGATAAGAGACATGCTTTATTTCCCCCATTTATTAATACTGTGAGGAGGTGACATTTATTCATGATATTTACAGGGCTTCTTTACACTTGACTTTGGGGAAAGCACTTTTTTTCTTCTTTTTTTTTTTGCTTCTTCATTGTGTGTGATTTGAAAACAGATTTATCCATGTTTTAAAAAATATCACTCAGTTAAAGAAGGAGTTACAATATGTTCTTCCTTGGTAAAATATATCTGTCAAGCACAGGCTAAAATATTCTTCACACATTTTATGTCATATTTTACTATTATTGGAATTTGAAACTTTAAAACTTCTTTATACAATGGACATAAAATAGATTTATGGTATAACATTTTATTGCCTTTTGTATATAAGTTGGCTATATATATATCTCATTGATTACCTCTGATTAATCATTAGTTCAGCTCTTGCAATTTTCTTAAAGCAGTAGTAAGAAGATTTGAGGCATAACAGACACGGGAATCTTTCTTACTTATAAAGCTTTTAGTGAAACGATGGGCTTCACTGGTAGCTCAGTTGGTAAAGATTCTGCATGTAATGCAGGAGACCCGAGTTCAGTCCCTGGGTTGGGAAGATCCCCTGGAGAAGGAAATGGCAACCCACTTCAGTATTCTTGCCTGGGAAATCCCATAAACAGAGAAGCCTGGCGGGCTATAGTCCACAGGGTCGCAAGAGCTGGACATGACCTAGTGACTAAACCTACCTGCTGAAACAACGTGACAATGATTAATTAATTTAAAAAACAGCAAAAGTTAAATATCTTGATCTTTCTGACTTCACTGAAATGTCAGAAAAGTAAACGTATGTTCAGACATTATCTAATATGCATTTGTTGTTTGGGGCTATTTTCATCCATAAGTTAAAGATCTTCAAGACAAGTATGATTTTGAGTTTATATCTATACAGTGAATGAATGGAGATATAAATTAAATGGCCACACCTTCCAATATGTGCCAGCTGCTTGCGTGTTTCACAAGGCCCAATCAACCTGATTGAAAGCTGCAGTTCTTAAACACTCTTTTGTCAGTAATTTTTCATACCAACGAAGTGTTTCCACTAACAGTAGCAGTGGTAGTAGTTGCCAGTTACAGAGGACCTGCTGGGTACGCAGTGAGAGAGACCTTTGCTCCCTCTTAAATGTATTACTTCTTTTAATTCTCACTACAGTCAGCTTTACAGAGAAAACACAATTACTTTCATTTCACAGCTCAAAACCGAAGGCTCAAAAAGTTCAGACAATGGTCAAGAACCAGGATCTACACCTCCCAGGTCCGTGTGATTCCAAGCCCACCCACTTTCATTGTGCTTGACTGTCTGGAATTAATTACTTCACATTACAAATTAGACTGACATTTTTACATACAGCCAACAATTTGTTTGTTTTAAGGCAAACACTGGTAATCGTTTATTATTATAAATACCTTTTTCCTTTTGATACTTTCTATAAATTAATTCCCTATGAGAAAATACTAGTATTCTGATATTTCATGAGAAATATAATTAGATACTACAAAGTTGCTCTCTTTTAACTTTTCTCTTCCTTAGGTAAGCAAGTAAATTTAATAAAGATAAGAATTCAATATGATGAGTTAAAGTAAGCATAAGAAAGATCTATTCCTACTTAGAAATTATTATGAGATGGTGCTAGAACCAGGTTGCCACATACCAGTTCGTGTGCTAAATCCATGACTCTAAAGTAGACACTAGCTTTGCATTGTCACACCACCCCTGTTTATACATGTTATATCAACATCTGCTTAACTTAACAGTGTTTTGACTCAGGCCAGGAACTGAAAACATCATAAAAGTCACACTAAAAAGCATTATGTCCTTGCTTTGGTGAACCATATCAGACTGAAGAAGGCTCTTGAAGTTCCAAAGCCATCACTTCTGTGATTTCTCTTTGAAGATTTTCTTAAACTTAGGAAATGCAATTTTTCTACACATCACTAGGAAATTGCAAATTACGTGAGGGAAATGGAGCCAAAGTTTGTCATACTTGTTAACAGTGATGGCAATATCTGTCTGTCTCCAAACATCTTCCATTTCTCCTCTGCTCTCGCTCCTGCTTATCAACTCTCCGTCAACCATATTCACAGAGCAATCTTGTGTTCCCCTAGACTAAATAAAGACGAGATGATAATATCCTCTTCTGTCTTCCTGTATGCAATTAAGGGGAATGAAATGGGCAGTGCTCTTGGCAGAAACTCTCAGGGAGTCCTGGAAGAAAAATGTTTAAGAACCACTCCCTTGGATTTAATCCTAGGGGAGTTATCTCTAAGAAAGCCCTGCTGGTTATTTCTTGAGAATCCACAGAATACAAACATTTTTAAAATAACAGCAGCTCTAATCAACTATCTGCAGGGGAATGTTATTCATAAAATCACAGGGTCCAAATGGTGCCACGAAACAGGATGAATACCCAGCATAGACTGCAGTTAACTAGTGGGCTTCAACCGTCATCTGCTGTGAACCAAGGAATCAGGTTAACTCCTGAATCACTTAAAAGCCATTGTTTTCCTGGGTCTTCATTAACGTTAGTTCTAATAAAAACACATTTCCCTCCTCTACAACATACCTTTTCTACTCAAATAGCTTTAAATGAGGCACTTTATACAGATAAAAATATACCTTCCTTAAAGAGTGCATGTTACTCTTCAGTCAAGATGTATGCTAATAAACATTCATTTTTATTATTTCTGCTGTACAAATAAATTTGAGAACTTTTAGCTTTCACTGCACTCCCTTATTAATTCATTAAAGTATTATCACATGACCCTGCTCACAGATATCTAAGTATGGCTCACTGATATTTTGGAACTAGTTCCCAGTGTGAAGAGCCAGGCCAGTCTTTTTTTCCCCTATCTTTTATCTGTTTCATTCCCATGACCTTTATCTTGTTTTTTTCCATAGACTATTTTCAAAAAATATCAAAATTGTTTAGGAATTTTTTTCTTATCTACACAGTTACTAACATTTTTTTACTGCTCACCATCATATGATCTGTAAACTAAATGTTCTCAAATCTATGATCTAGGTCACGATAAAGGTGCTCTATTCAGCTATTTCTGGGTCATTTTAATATCAACATTCCTTCCTGCTTAATAGAAAAGCCCTCTTCTACTCTTCTAGTTGCTTCCTTTGAGTATGGTTTCTACTGAGTTTAAGAAGATAATTTATTCTCAGGGAGCCTATAGAATACTGAGTGTTACCTGATGTTACCACTCACATAACTTGGAACAATAGTTATGACTGAAATAATCAGTAAAGCTGATAGCTTCTCTTGTATGTCATTTATTCTCTGGACCTTTTAGATGTGCCCATGAGATATAAGATGCTGATGATTTGGGGGCTTTCTTTTTATCATTATATTTATTAATATAAAAGGAATTTGGCTTAATGTGCCTCTATGTCAGTCTAATTCCATCTCCATCAAAGGAAATGTAACTAGTCTTAATAATGACACTAACTTTCTTGTATGCCAGTCTGAGGGCCCTTATGGATGATGACTGATAATCAACCATGGAGTATGAATCCACAGACAACTGTGCACTCAACTAACCAAAGTATGGTCTAGACCGTATCTTCCTTGCCTGTTGATGAGAATGTCATGTGGAGAGGAATCAAAAGCGTTACTGGAGTCCGGATAGATTACATCTATTACTTTGCCCTTATCTACATGGCCTGTCACTCTATCATAGAAGGAAATTAAATTGGCCTGGCACAATTTGTTCTTCACAGAACCATGCTGGTTGCTACCCACTAACTTTTACTCTTCTAGATGATTGTAAATTGATTGTTTGATGATTTCCTCTAGTATCAGCCTTGGTATCAAAGTTAAGCTGACTGGTCTATAATTACCAGCATCATTTTTTTCTTCTTTTTTCTTTTTTAAAGATGGTCACCACCTTTTCCTGCCCGTTTTATGTTTCCTACATATTAATTAGTAATGTTTCAGTTTCAAATTTTAATATCTTTGAATATCTTCAATATAAACTTTCAATCCTTACATTTGATTGTATCTAATTATTTAAAATTTATATTCTTCGCTAATCTAATCCTCTGGTTTCAAAATGGGTATAATTAAATATATCATATTATAAATTGACCTTTTCTTGAGTAATCCAAGTTCTGCCTAGAGAAAGCTTGTCCTTAAAAGGATTTTCTAAGCTACCATTATTTCTTCCCTGATATATCACTTACTATTCTTTTAGGAGCTATTTTACTTTAAAGATGAACATTTAATTTGTATCTACTTTTACTGTCAGTATCTATTTTTATCTAAATGTTTATTGCATGTCATCTTTTCCATTCTTCATATAAGAAAATGTATATTTATTTTATGCATAGTAATAAACTTAGATGCATAAGGCATAAATAAAATAGCAATAGAAATATATATGATTCTTTGGATAAAAGCATTGTTTTCTCAATTTTACCTGTTTAACATCACCAAAAAATGTCAAAGGATACAGGAAAAAAAACATTTTATAATATAGTTATGCTGATAAAATGCAAAATTATAAACTGAAGAGAAGTTAATTGAAATATGCATTGCTAATAGTTATTACACATAAAGAAGATGGTGGCTAGAATTAAAGTTAAGAAATACTAAACAGCTATATGATGGCTCTTTCCTAAAAGAGAAACACTTAAAGTCAATAAAATTGGTGGCAAAAATTCAGAGGAGATTCAATTTATAAAAAATTCGATGTAGAGTACATCTTGTTCATTCTCACTAAGTAAAATGGTAGCTTGCAATCAGTAAAATAAAGTATTAGACTGTAGGAAACAATTTACACTTAAAACACAATGAGTTAGAATAGTTAAAGCAATCAAAAACTTGTCACAGCAAAAACATTGGAAAGCTGCATCTCACAACGTATAAAATGTCTCAGGAAATAAGCAGAACCCAAAGAAATGTATGTAACTAGACTCTACACACTTTAAGGAGATAGGAGAGATGATCCAAGATGAATATATATATATGATTACTAATATTTAGTTATATGAAACAGTTTTTAAGTATAATATTATGCTAAGTACCCTTTATGGATCACAGCCTTGTTATGATGAAGAGGCTTGTGTAGTAACTCAGTGAAGCAATGAGCTATGGCATGTAGGGGCACCCAAGAAGGACAGGTTATAGTGAAGAGTTCTGACAAAAAAATTCCGACCTGAGGCGGGGATGGCAATCTACTCCAATACTGTTGCAGTGAGAGCCCCATGAGTAGTATGAAAAGGCAAAAAGATATGACACCAGAAGATGAGATCCAAGGTCAGAAGGTGCCTAACATGCTACTGGGGAAGAGTGAAGGGCAGTTATGAATAGCCCCAGAAAGAATGAAGCCACTGGGCCAAAGGAGAAATGACATTCAGTTGTGGATGCATCCAGTGGTGAAACTACAGTTCTGACGCTGTAAAGAACAAGACTTCACAGGAACCCTGACTGTTAGACCCATGAATCAAGGTAAGTTGGATATGGTCAAGCATGAGATGGCAAGGGTGAACACTGACAGCTTAGAAACTGCTGAACTAAAATAGATGTGAAGGGGTGAATTCAGCTCAGATGACTACTATATCTACTACTGTGTGCAAGAATCCCTTAGAAGAAATGGAGTAGCCCTCATAGTCAACAAAAAGATTGCACCAGTACTTGGGTGCAATCTCAAAAATGAAAAAAAAAGTGATCTTGGTTCATTTCCAGGGCAAATTATTCAACATTAGAGTAATTGAAGTCTATGCTCCAACCACCAATGCCAAAGAAGCTGAAATTGACTTTGAAGACCTTCTAGAACTAACACCAAAAAAAAGATGCATTTTTCATCACAGGGGAGGGGAACACAAAAGTAGGAAGTTGAGAGATAGCTGGAATAATAGGCAGGTTTGGCCCTGGAGTACAAAATGAATCAGAGCAAAGGCTAACAGAGTTCTGTCAAAAGAACATGCTGGTCATAGCAAACCCTTTTCAACAACACAAGAGATGTCTCTACACATGAACATCACCAAATGGCCAATACTGGAATCAGACTGATTACATCCTTTGCAACTGAAAATGGAGAAGCTCTATACAGTCAGTAAAAAGAAGACCTGGAGCTGACTGTGGCTTAGTTCATGAGCTACTTATTCAAAATTCAGGCTTAAATTGAAGAAAGTAGGGAAAACTTCTAGGCCAAACAGATATGACCTATATCAAATTCCTTACAATTATAAACTAGAGGAGAGGAATAGAGTCAAGGGATTAGACCTTATAGACAGAGTGAACTACGGACAGAGGTTAGTAACACTATATAGAGACAGCAACCAAAACCATTCCAAAGAAAAAGAAATGCAAGAAGGCCATGTGGTTGTTTGGGAAGCTTTACAAATAGTTGAAGAAAGAAAAGAGGTGAAAGACAGTGGAGAAAGGAAAAGATATACTCAATTGAATGCAGAGCTCCAGAGATTAATGAAGAGAGATAAGAAGGCCTTCTTCAATGAAAAATGCAAAGAAATAGAGGAAGGTAAAACAAATTGGAAAAGACTAGATATCTCTTCAAGAAAATTGGAAGTATCAAGGAAATATTTCAAGCAAGGATGAGCATGATAAAAGGACAGAAATGGTTAAGACCTAACAGAAGAGGTGGCAAGAATACATGGAAGAACAATACATAGAAGATCTTAAAGACCCAGATAACCATAATGTTGTGGTCACTTACCTTGAGCCAGATATCCTGGAGTGTGAAGTCAAGTGGGCCTCAGGAAGCATTATTATGAACACAGCTAGTGGAGGTGATGGAATTCCAATTAAGCTATTTCAAATCGTAAAAGATGATGCTGTTAAAGTGCTACACTTAATATGTCAGCGAATTAGGAAAATTCAGCAGTGGTTGCAGGATTGGAAAAGGTCAATTTTCATTCCAATCCCAAAGAAGGACAATGCCAAAGAATGTTCAAACTATTGTACAATTGTGCTCACTTCACATGTTATCAAAGTTATGCTCAAAATCCTTCAAGGTAGCCTTCAGCAGTATGTGAACTGAGAACTTCCAGATGTACAAGCTGGATTTAGAAAAACCAGAGGAACCAGAGACCAAATTGCCAACATTAGCTGGATCATACAGAAAACAAAGGAGTTAAAAAAAAATTAAAAAATCTACTTCTTCACTGACTACTCTAAAGCCTTTGACTGTGTGGATCTTAACTGTGAAAGTCGTTCAGTCGTGTCTGACTCTGTGAATCCATGGACTTTCTCCAGGCCAGAATACTAGAGTGGGTAGCCTTTCCCTTCTCCAGGGGATCTTCCCAACCCAGGGATCAAACTCAGGTTTCCCACACTGCAGGCAAATTCTTTACCAGCTGAGCCAGCTGTGGGAAATTCTTAGAGATGAGGTTACTAGAACACCTCACCTGTCTCCTGAAAAACCTGTATGCAGGTCAAATAGCAACACTTTGAACCTTACATGGAACAACAGACTCTTTCAAAATTGGGAAAGGAGTTCAAAACTGGCAAGGTTGTATACTGTCACCCTGCTTATTTAACTTATATGAAGAGTACATCATGCAAAATGCTGAGCTGGATGAATCACAAGCTGGAATCAACATTGCCAGGAGAAATATCAACAACCTCAGATATGCAGATGACACCATTCTAAGGGCAAAAAGTGAAGAGGGACTAAAGAGCCTTTTGAGGGTGAGAGGAGAGTGAAAAAGCCGACTTGAAACTAAACATTTAAAAAACTAAGATCATGGCATTCAGTCCCATCACTTCATGGCAAATAGGATGGGAAAATGTAGCAGCAGTGACAGATTTTCTTTTCTTGTGTTCCAAAAATACTGCAGACCGTGACTCCAGCCATGAAATTAAAAGACACTTGCTTCTTGGAAGGAAAGCTATGACAAGCCTAGGCAGCATATTAAAAAGCAGGGACATCACTCTGCTGTATAGTCAAAAGTTCATATAGTCAAATCTATGGTTTTTCCTGTATCTGTAGTCAAGTAGAGATGTGAGAGATGGACCATAAAGAAGGCTGGGTGCTGAAGAACTGAAGCTTTTGAATTGTGATGTTGGAGAAGACTGTTGAGAGTTCCTTGGACAGCAAGAATATTAAGCCAATCAACCCTAAAGGAACTTAAACCTGAGTTTTCATTGAAAGGACTGATTCTGAAACTGAAGCTCCAATACTCTGGCTACCTGGTGTGAAGAAGCAACTCACTGGAAATACGCTATGCTGGGAAAGATTTAAGGTGAAGGAGAAGGAGGCGTCAGAGGATGAGACGGTTGGATGGCATCACTGACTCAATGGACATGAATCTGAGCAAGCTCTAGGAGATAGTGGAAGACAAGGAGTTTGGCATGTTTTAGTCCAGGGGATGGCAAAGAGTCAGACGCAACTTAATGAATGAACTTAAATTACGCCAAGTAATTTAATTTCTTCAGCCTTTGCCCCAATATTGTGTATCTTTTTACCCACTTTTCACAAAGACTTCTTTTGAGATTATATAATAATTTAAAAAAAGAATGCTTTTTTTTTAAAAAAAAATCTTATATAAATCATCTTATTGCTAAAAAGTTAAAGCTCAATTATCAATGTTTAGTGAAAAGTAAACTCACACTGTTTGAACTCTACAACTAAATAATTGCCCTTACTTGAACAACTTTGAAAGGAAATATGAAAATTCTAAAGGCTGGACACTACAAGTCAAAACTTCTAGTGACAATTGTCCTTAAAAGCTCAGACTTGATCATCCACATCAATGAATCACTTTCTCTTAAATTTCTGTAAGTTTTTTTTTTTAAACCATTCAAAAAGTAAACTGATGCTAAACAAATTTTGATTACATTTTAGATTTTTATTTTTATTTATTTTATTTTTTTTTAATTTCAATATCAGCAGACTTTATAGTTTTTAAAGACTTGGGTATGGTCTAAGCCTTCTTGGAGGAGGTTGCCATTAACCACAGAGCTGCCAGAACTTGAACAGGACATGGAAATAGACGTGGAGGGCACAAACGGAGCCTTGTGCACCAGGACCCAGGAGAAAGGAGCAGTGACCCTACAAGAGACTGACCCAGACTTGCCTGTGAGTGTCCAGGAGTCTCCAGAGGAGGTGTGGGTCAGAGGTGGCCTGCTAAAGGGCTGGGGGCACTGAATGTGGCAGTGCCTGCATAGAACCTTTTGAAGGGGGTCACCATTATCTTCATTACCTCCACCATCATTTGGCTCCAGTTAAATAACAGGGAGAGAACACAGCTCCACCCATCATCAGAAAATTGGATTAAAGATTTACTGAGCATGGCCCTGCCCACTAGAACAAGACTCAGGTTCCCCGAGTCAGTCTCTTCCATCAAAAAGCTTCCATGAGCCTCTCATCTTTCTCCATCAGAGGGCAGACAGACTGAAAACCAGAAAACTAACCAATCTGATCACATGGACCTCAGCCTTGTCTAACTCAATGAAACTATGAGCCATGCCGTGTAGGGCCACCCAAGACAGACAGATAATGTTGGAGAGTTCGAACAAAATGTGGTCCACTGGAAAAGGGAATGGCAAACCACTTCAGTATTCTTGTCTTGAGAACCCCATGAGCAGTGTGAAAAGGCAAAATGATAGGACACTGAAAGATGAACTCCCCAAGGCACTAGGTGCCCAGTATGCTACTGGAGATCAGTGAAGAAATAACTCCAGAAAGAATGAAGAGACGGAGCCAAAGCAAAAACATCACCGGGTTTTGGATGTGACTGGTGATGGAAGCAAAGTCCGGAGCTGTAAAGAGCAATATTTCATAGGAACCTGGAATGTTAGGTCCATGAATCAAGGCAGATTGGAAGTGGTCAAACAGAAAATGGCAAGAGTGAATGTCGACATTTTAGGAATCAGGGAACTAAAATGGACTGGAAATGGGTGAATTTAACTCAGATGACCATTATATCTACTACTGTGGACAAGAATCCCTTAGAAGAAATGGAGTAGCCATCAGAGTCAACAAAAGAGTCTGAAATGCAGTACTTAGAGGCAATCTCAAAAACGACAGAATGATCTTTGTTCGTTTCCAAGGCAAACCATACAATATCATGGTAATCCAAGACTATGCCCTGACCAATAATGCTGAAGAAGCTGAACTGTTCTATAAAGACCAACAAGACCTTCTAGAACCAACACCCAAAAAAAGATATCCTTTTCATTATAGGGGCCTGAAATGTAAAAGTAGGAAGTCAGAAAGAATTTGCCTGGAATAACAGGCAAATTTGGCCTTGGAATATAGAATGAAGCAGGGCAAAGGCTAATAGAGTTTTGCCAAGAGAACACACTGGTCATAGCAAACACCCTCTTCCAACAACACAAGAGAAGACTCTATACATGGACATCACCAACACTGAAATCATATTGATTATATTCTTTGCAGCCAAAGATGGAGAAGCTCTATACAGTCAGCAAAAACAAGACCGGAAGCTGACTGTGGCTCAGATCATGAACTTATTGCCAAATTCAGACTTAAATTGAAGAAAGTAGGGAAAACCACTAGACCATTCAGGTATGACCTAAATCAAATCCCTTACAATTATACAGTAGAAGTCAGAAATAGATTTAAGGGACTAGATCTGATAGACAGAGGGCCTGATGAACTATGGATGGAGGTTCATGACATTGTACAGGAGACAGGGAGCAAGACCATGCCCCAAAAAAAAAAATTCAAAAAAGCAAAATGGCTGTCTGAGGAGGCCTTACAAATAGCTGTGAAAAGAAGAGAAGCGAAAAGCAAAGGAGAAAAGGAAAGATATACCCATTTGAATGCAGAGTTCCAAAGAATAGCAAGGAGAGATAAGAAAGCCTTCCTCAGTGATCAGTGCATAGAAACAGAGGAAAACAACAGAATGGGAAAGACTAGAGATCTCTTCAAGAAAATTAGAGATACCAAGGGAACATTTCATGCAAAGATGGGTTCAAAAGGACAGAAATGGTATGGACCTAACAGAAGCAGAAGATTTTAAGAAGAGATGGCAAGAATACACAGAACTGTATAGAAAAGATCAATCACCTGGAGCCAAATATGCTGGAATGTGAAGTCAAGCGGGCCTTAGGAAGCATCACTACAAACAAAGCTAGTGGAGGTGATAGAATTCCAGCTGAGCTCTTTCAAATTCTGGAAGATGATGCTGTTAAAGTGCTGCACTCAATATGCCAGCAAATGTGGAAAACTCAGCAGTGGTCACAGGACTGGAAAAGATCAGTTTTCATTCCAATCCCAAAGAAAAGCAATGCCAAGAATGCTCAAACTGCCTCACAATTGCACTCATCTCACATGCTAGTCTAGTAATGCTGAAGATTCTCCAATCCAGGCTTCAGCAGTACATGAACTGTGAACTTCCAAATGTTCAAGCTGGTTTTAGAAAGGCAGAGGAACCAGAGATCAAATTGCCAACATTTGCTGGATCATTGAAAAAGCAAGAGAGTTCCAGAAAAACATCTATTTCTGCTTTATTGACTATGCCAAAGCCTTTGTCTGTGTGGATCACAATAAACTGTGGAAAATTCTTCAAGAGGTGGGAATACCAGACCACTTGACCTGCCTCTTGAGAAACCTGT
Organism: Muntiacus reevesi; assembly: GCF_963930625.1. Lineage (NCBI taxonomy): Eukaryota > Metazoa > Chordata > Mammalia > Artiodactyla > Cervidae > Muntiacus > Muntiacus reevesi. The sequence continues at coordinate 21,528,065 of NC_089260.1, read as the reverse complement.
ATGCAGGTCAGGATGCAACAGTTACAACTGGACATGGAACATCAGACTGGTTCCAAATAGGAAAAGGAGTACGTCAAGGCTGTATATTGTCACCCCGCTTATTTAACTTATATGCAGAGTACATCATGAGAAACACTAGACGGGAGGAAGCAAAATTTGGAATCAAGATTGCCAGGAGAAATATCAATGACCTCAGATATGCAGATGACACCACCCTTATGGCAGAAAGAGAAGAACTAAAGAGCCTCTTGATGAAAGTGAAAGAAGAGAGTGAAAAAGTTGGCTTAAACCTCAACCTTCCAAAAACTAAGATCATGGCACCCGGTCCCATCACTTCATGGCAAATAGATGGGGAAAGAGTGGAAACAGTGACAGACTTTATATTTGGGCTCCAAAATCACTGCAGATGGTGACTGCAGCCATGAAATTAAAAGACACTTACTCCTTGGAAGGAAAGTTATCACCAAGCTAGATAGCATATTAAAAAGCATAGACATTACTATGCCAACAAAGGTCCATCTAGTCAAGGCTATGGCTTTTCCAGTGGTCATGTATGGATGTGAGAGTTGGACTACAAGGAAATCTGAGCGCTGAGTAATTGATGCTTTTGAGCTGTGGTGTTAGAGAAGACTTCTGAGAGTCCCTTGGACTGCAAGGAGATCCAACCAGCCCATCTTAAAGAAAATCAATCCTTAATATTCATTGGAAGGACTGATGTTGAAGGTGAAACTCCAATACTTTGGCCACATGATGTGAAGAACTGACTCCTTGGAAAAGACCCTGATGTTGGGAAAGATTGAAGGCAGGAGAAGGGGACGACACAGGATGAGATGGTTAGATGGCATCACCACCTCAATGGACATGAGTAAACCCAGGGAGTTGGTGATGGACAGGGAAGCCTGTCATGCTGCAGTCCATGGGGTCGCAAAGAGTTGGACACGACTCAGTGACTGAACTGAACTCTTCTACCTGTATAGTATCTTAGCTTTTGTTTGCTTTCAGAATTCTCTAAATAAGAATGGATATTTTAATTGAAGCACACTCAAAAATATTTTATTTATGCAAGTCCTTCAATGGAATTCCATGACAAAATACTTTTTAAAAATACCACAGATTTATGTTTAGATTGAATGTTTTTGTGACTATAAAACTTTCTGCAATACTATAAAAATAAATGTTATGTATATGTATATTATCACTTCCTAAAGTCTATACTTCTGTCTCTTTCCTTTTATTATATTCAGGGAAAAATCAGCATAGTTTAACTTCAATAGCTGTCAAAATGCTTAACATATCAGAAATGTTATTGTTTTTGGAAAAATATATAAAATACATACGATATGGATTCAGGCCAGAAATGGCACCTCATTTAGTTGTAAATATAAAAATGCCATGCACTCACTTTATTTAGAAATATTCCTTAAGTGTTTGGTTTATACTGACATTCAACCAATCTGTGTTTATTCTCAAATTTGAGCAGGATACCTTCCTATCTTATGTTTAAAATAAGTATTCTATCAATAATTTCTAAAGACATATTCTTCTCATGATGATATTTAGCATGCTATTTTGCAGGCTAAATAATATGCAACTTACTGGTTCATAAAGGATAATATAAGGGAGAAGTCATTAAGTTATCACAATCTTAAACTTGCAGTATAACAAAAGTTTTGAATATTGCACCAATAATGTACAGAAGGCAGTTTATGAAAATTAAAGTTTAGAATTGAACAGTTCTGGGAAAATCATTAAATTTATTCTTCTCTGCAATAATGGAGAGAATAGCTGTTTCACCAAAGTGCAAAACAAAATGTATTCAAGATTACTTGGTGCCTTAGAATTGCATATAATTACATTTTTTTACCCAACTTATTTCCATGTAGAAATTGCTTCCTGATCACTCTGAGAAGGCTTGACTCTACTCCTATAATCTAATCACCCCTTATTGTAAACTTCCCTCCAGCCCTACCCATACCCCACTAGAAACTCTTTCTGCTCTTACAACAGCTATTTTTGAAACTCCTGGGTCCCTTATGAACCAATTTATTTTGGCTAAAAATAGGACAGTTGACACGGGGTGGGAGGGGTTAAAAGTGAATATTACAGAATAAAATTTAAGCTTTTAGAAAAGTTGTAGTATGTGAAAAAAAAGTGTGAAAAGCAAGGATGGCTAGGGAATTTGAACTTGGAATCTGCTAGACTTTCATTAAGCCCTTAGAATCTTCCCTTTCACTTTCAGACATATTTTACTCCAATTTATGACAATCGTTGCCTGAAATTTCACCAACTATGAGTTCACTTTGGCTTAGAAGCATCCTTTTTATAAATGTAAATAAAGTCTTGGAGTATAACTCTCAGCCATTCCCACTTCTCTCATTTTTTTCTTCCTAATATGCAACAGAGATCCCTTAGGCTGAAGTCACATTCTCTGAATTGTGGTAGAAAAGAAATTAGGCGATCTTTGTGTCCTGGCCAGGTGGTGAGGGCAGGAAAAAGGGACTCCAAGTAGAGAACACTTAGAGAGAGAGGCGGGAAGAAGTGAAGAGGAGACGGAGTGTGCCAAAGCAAACTATGCTTAGTTAAACTTTCCCCTGCAATTTGCTATGTGCTCAGTAATAGAGAAGAATCTCTTCTTCTACTTTCTGTTTCACACTTGCAATCTTATTACTGACTGCATGGCCCAATGCCTGCAAGGATCCAGAAGCTGAGCTGCACTCTTGTTGTAATTCATCGACCATCCCTAGGAGTTCATTAGATAATAATGACTGACATCAATGGCTCCCATCACTTGCAGGTCAAGTCTAAATCTGTCTGCATAGTCTGCAAGGCACAAATGAATTCCCCTGCCCATGTGAACTCTCCAGCTGCATTCCCAGCCCTCCCAATCCAACAGGACTGAACTGTTTAGAGGCTTCCAAGAGTGTTCTTCTTTCTCTTAGAATCACATCTTTGCATATACTCTTCCCTCCACACCTCTCTTCTGAGAACTCTTATTCCTCTTCCAGGGGTTGAATGATGCTAGGAGCAGATGTTTGGTACATCAAATGAAGGGACAGGAACTTCAAGTTCGAAGTAGAGGAGAGACAGCTATGTAAACAAACTACCGGATATTAAATTGCTAAGTTGGAAATTGTACAAAGTGTATCGGGGCATAAGATGTTCCTAATTTTCCTCCAGGAAATCTTTTCTGCTTTTCTGATAGTAAAAAGGAGCACCTGGCAGCCCACTGGTCAAGGAGTAGATGGTTGATAAATATATGTATGATGAGGAAAATAGAAGGAGGATCAAGTGGAATGTCCACAAAATCTCTTTTTATATATAAACAACTTCCTTATAACAGATCAGTCTTAAAATAAAGACTGTACAAGTTATGCTTGAACATGCCAGTAGAAAAAGAACATTTTAAATTATTCTTTTGTTTACCTGATTTACCTTCGAATTGAAAGTCTTTGTTATTCTTTCAATATTCCAATGTGTAATAGGGATATGGGGACTCAGAATTTGCACTCAATTTCCTGGGCATGGCTTCTCTCCAGCAAAACTCTTCTCCATGACTGCCCTATCTACTCCTAAGCTTCTGCTTTTTTAATCTTCCTTCCTTCCTTCTCTCATGCTACCTAAAAGGGATGCAAAGTGGTGTGCAATTCTGAAGTAAAAAAAAATATATATATTAATGTTTGTTACATGCTTGTTTTTTTCAATGTGAACACAGTATGGACATTCGGGAAGTCAGTCCAACTTAAACTTTGCTCTGCCTTGATAATATTGGCAGAACATTTCAATTTTCTCAGTATCATGTGCCTGAAACAATAGCTCCATGATACCAAATTCTTATTTAGCCTTTTGTTTAACTATTTTATTTTATCCAAAAAATCTCTTTTTGAAGTGTTTACATCATACTTTATCATACCTTATGTTACTCAAGATTTTATTTAGAATTAAAATGCCTTAAGACCATTTCAAATTAAGTAGGATAATCAAATATAATGCTTGGCCAACAGATATAACCATAGTCAAAAGATGAGCATCATCAGTAATAAGATTTATCAACATTATGAGCTATCTAACATAATGCATGGAGAGAAAGGCACACCATCATTTTTTTCTGAGATGCTTGCCAGAAATGCATCTCAATCTAATCACGAGAAAACACCAGACAAACCGAAATTCAGAGATATTCACAGGATAACTAAGCATTACTCTTCAAAAGTGTCATGAAAAACAAACATGAGCAACAGGCATAGATTGGAGTAAGGAGCTGAAAAATCTAAATGCAACATGGAATTGTGGAGCAGACTTTGAAACAGAAAAAGGGCAAAGTGGTTAAAAAAAAATTGGACCTCAATGAAGTCTGTAGTTTATTTAATAGCTCTGTATCAATGTTAAATTTTGATAATTCTAATATGGTTACAGAAGATGGTAACATTAGAGGAAACAGGTAACGTGTGTATATGTTCTGCACTCGTTTTGCTTCTTTTCTACAAGTCTAAACTTTAAGACAAAAAGTTAAACACATATAGTGGTGTGATCAACACAGATGAGCTGTGCCTAAGAAGTTCAGTGAAATATTGCAACTGGTGGCAGTTTTTCAGGTGTAAGAGTAATGTTAAGTTAAAATCCCACATGTGGCAGAGACTCAAAATCCATCTCCTCTTCTTCCTTGGCCACAAAGCCATAAAATGTTAACTGAAAACATGGCACCCAGAATAAACACCCATTTTGCAGCTTGTGTGGCTTATGTGATGAGTAGAAATAGAAATGTTCTTAAAAAAGAGGAAAAGAAAAAATAAATTCAATCATATAGCTACTTTTAAGCTCAAAATAAACACATAAAAGAGCTCCTACAAATATAAATATTGAAAAATTACAAACAATATCAAATAAATTGGTGGAAGGTCCACGAAAAAATAACATTCTCCACTTTCCAATATGTTCATTCTATACTTCACCTACTGAAGTACTGACTACCGAGCCAAGTACAATACTTTCTACTGACAATATATAAATTAATGAGATATAATTGCTGCCCACGAGGAGCAAGATGCCCATAAGGATGCAGATGTAGTGAAGGAGAGGGGGACACAAACAGATAAGCATATCAGATAAATTGGTGGAGGATCCATGAAAAAAATGGATCTTCAAAAACAGATGACTAAAAAGTAAAGAAGATGTTCAAGGCTATCATATATACAAGAGTAGTGGAATCTAATGATGGCTGAGGGCAGGTCAGGAGTTGGCAAACCGCAGCCCATGGGTCAAATTTGTCCCATCAATCATTTTGTAAAATCATTAGTTTGTAATATTTCACTGAACTTTTTAGTCACAGCTCGTTTTTGTGGATCACACCACTGTATGTATTTAGCTTTTCATTTTAAAACAATTTAGGCTCATAGAAAAGAAGCAAAAGCAGTACAGAGAATTCCTGTTCTTGTATTTTTTAAATGGATTAAAAAAACAAGAATAACATTTCATGATATTTGAATATGTGAAATTTAAATTTGTGTCTAGAAATTCAAAATTTCACCAATAAAAATTCTGTCAACTTTTTCAAGCTGTGGTATATATAAGTGCATGCATGCATATTCAGTTGCTTCAGTTGTGTCTGACTCTTTGTGACCCTATGGACTGTAGCCTGCCACGTTCCTCTGACCATGGAATTCACCAGGCAAGAATACTGGAGTGGGTTGCCATGCCCTCCTCAAGGGGATCGTCCCGACCCAGGGATCAAACATGTGTCTCCCGAATCTCCTGCATTGCAGGTAGATTTTTTGACCCACTGAGCCACCTGGGAAGCCCATATGTAGTCTTCACGTATTCTTTATTTTTCTGCTTGGTCCTCAAAGCCTAAAATATTTGCCACACTAATTTGAACAGAAAAACTCTACTAACTCCTGACCAAGGCCAATGGTGCTCAGATTTTGGCAAGCATCAGAATTCCCTGAAGGGTTTGTTAAACCATTGATTGTTTGGTTCTGTGCTCAGAATTTTGATTCACTAATTCTCAGGCAAGACTTGAAAGTTGGTACCTCTAACAAGTTTCCATGCAAGGCTGTTGCCACTGGTCCAGAGACTACACTTTGAAAACCGATGTCTTGTGCAAGGGGCAATGAAAAAGGCCAAAGGAATAGAAGGAGAGAGAGGACATTCTAAGTAGTGAGCATATGAAAGGCCTAAAAGTAAGGAACATGGCATAGTCTTAAATGATATATTCAAAAGGACTAATGACAAGGCCCTCATGAAGGCAAAATCAGTGGGGACAGAGATAGACTCAAGATGCCATTCGAGGACGGCTCTGTGGTCTTTTGGCTTTGGGAATGGATAAATGGTGCTGGTTTTCACTGAAAGGTATAATGCAAAAGGAACAGCTGATTTGGAAGGAAAGCTGAGAAATTCAGTCCTAGATATGTTGAGTTTGAGATGATTATTTATTACATTTTTGGCAATAGATTAGGAGTGGGACCCATGTTAAACACATTATTGACCTGGTGATTTTTGCAGAAACTAATGCTGATGGCTGGTGATTTATTTTGTAAGTGAATATTGGAACTTCTTCAGTCAATAACGTTTATGTAACAAAACAGATTAATATGTCTCTGGTCAATAGTGAGTTAAAGCTATGAATTTGGAAGTTTTTACCTACTTATGCCCTGGATATGGATAAGCCCACAGAAAGCATGCAGGCTCAATTGCTCAATTGTGCACATGCTCAACTGCTCAGTCTGCAACTGTGCAGACTGTACGGACCATAGCCCACCAGGCTCCTCTGTCCATGGGGATTCTCCAGGCAAGAATATTGGAGTGGGTTGCCATGCCCTCCTTCAGGGGAACTTCCCAAACCAGGGATTGAGCCCTCATCTCCTGGGTCTCCTGTTTTGGCAGGCGGAGGCGTTACCACTGAGTCACCTCGGAATGCCCAAATCTGAGAAGAAAATCTTAGGGAACACCAACATTAAAGAGGGCTCAAGTGGATGTAGAAGAGGATAATTAGAACAATATGAAGATAGTTAACGCAAGAGATACAGTTATATGGGAGGATGGGTAAGTTAAAGAATAAATGGCTCATGGATCCAGTAGACTATCTAATTTTAAAAAGTAAATTTGCTACTGTAGTCTGGGGATAAATAAGAGAAAATATAATGAAATAATTTCTAGAAGGTTTGCTGCAAAGGGAAAGAGGGAGCAAAGGATTGCAATTAGAAGCAACATAAGCTATAAATTAGAGGACAGAATCACTGCTCGTCTCTCCATTGATAGATCAATCTACTGAATATTGAAAAGGGCTTGCAGTAAAAGGTGACATTTTGGAATATGACTCGGAGGTCAAAGAGCTAAAAGCTGTCAAGCGGAACTGAGGCCAAGGTGGGAGAGTCTCATAAGCACAACCTGTGTCTGTCACAACTTTGGCATGAGGTCATCAGGTGATGTCATGAGTAGAGCAGAAGTACTTCTCTTCTTACTACTCACAGTGTATGTTGAAGGTAAGAAGACTGTCCAAATTTCAAGGTATAGAGTGTGAAAGTATGGGGACTTCATCTTTTTTCCAGGGTTTAATCTAGAAATAACTGATACTTATAAGCACTTGCTTTTCCAAAAAAGTGTGATCCTCCCTATATCCCACCCCCAGAATTTCTAGCACAGATTAGTATCTCCAAGAAACAGAGTTTTCTTTGTTCACAAAGTAGCTGCTAAGTTAAGTTTTGGGGGGCTGAAAAATGAGAAGCTCAGAGGTTTGTATGAGGTCAAACTAAGTGGTAATTTTTCAGATCAAACTATATTCTGTAAGAACAAACTTTTAATTGGAAATGAAAGTCATTAAGAGAAAATAATTAATTTATACTATTTTCAGGGCAAGATATGTTTAAACACATTAAACTCCTACCATATAACTTCTTTATAAATTCTGTTTCCACAAGAGGTAACTGTCTAAAGTCTCAAGTTAATTCAGAGTCTAAGAAAACTGAGTGAGCTAAAAAAAAATACTATACTAGGATGCAAATCCACTGACCATCCCCAACTATTGCAAATGTAGCAGGAGACATAAGAGACACAGGTACAATCCCTGTGGGTCAGGGAGATGCCCTGGAGGAGGGCATGGCAACCCACTCCAGTATTCTTGCCTGGAAAACCCCACAGACAGAGGAGCCAAGCATGCTACAGCCCATAGCATCGCAATGAGTCGGACATGACTCAAGCGACTTAACACGCACACAGGCCATTAATTGCTTTATATTTGTATATTATATTTTACTCTGCAGTGTCATAAATATAAGTTGCATTTGAAAATTATAAAAAATTCTCATATCTATTTAATTTCAAAATAGAAGCTTCCCACCTAAATCTAATCATTGCTAATCAGTTCAGTTCAGTTCAGTAACTCAGTCGTGTCTGACTCTTTGTGACCCCATGGATGCAGCACACCAGGCCTCCCTGTCCATCACCAGCTCCTGGAGTTTACCTAAACTCATGTCCATTGAGTCGGTGATGCCATCCAACCATCTCATCCTCTGTCGTCCTCTTTTCCTCCTGCCTTCAATCTTTCCCAGCCTCAGGGTCTTTTCCAATGAGTCAGCTCTTCACATCAGGTGGCCACAGTATTGGAGTTTAAGCTTCAACATCAGTCCTTCCAATGAATACCCAGAACTGGTCTCCTTTAGGATGGACTGGTTGGATCTCCTTGCAGTCCAAGGGACTCTCAAGAATCAAGTACTGTTAAATGAGCGTATCATATGCTAAGAATTTTATGTGTACTATATATTTACTACTTGGGAATTCTATTGAAAAACTTTAATTATTGCCTTGAGCTGAAGACAGCTATAAGCAAAAAGTAAAAATCTCACAATACTTCTTTACTCTGATGGTTGTGAAATATTTCTTACCTCTGTTACACTTTACAGATACTTCACTGGCCATTTTCTCTCACACATAATTTTTCCAAGAAGAAATATGTATTATTCTTCTTCATTAAAATGTGAAACAAGTGTGAAAACAAACACTACTTTGTATAAGAGAATATTTTTTCCAGTTTCACATATTTTGATCAATACTATTTTTTGCAGTACTAGAGATAATCTGGGATTTTTGGCAGAAATTATCTGTAGTGGGGTGTCTGTATAAAGTATCAAAATCCTCAAGGTTTTTACACATTTGTCAACTAAACATATGTAACTGACTTATAGCTAATTAGTTTGTGGAAATTTTATATTTTTAAAAAGAGCAAACAATGGATATATTTGTGGAGTCGAGTCTTAAGATGAATCATAATTATTGATTAAGGTGGAGCTTACAAGCATACAGTAAAATAGCAAATATATTTGATTTTCCTTGTTTCAACACACTTTGTTAAGTTGATTTATCCCTTCCATAATGAATATTGTTGGTATATGTAGGTTTTGAAAGTCTAGGGATACAATTATTACTTATAAAGGAGGATTGAGAAGGACTCTAAAATAACAACAGTTGAAGAACGTTGCAATTGAGATTGAAATACAGAAAGTGTTATGGCTTGTGTTGCATTTACAAAAAATATTTTATTTTAGTTTAATTCAAAGATTTAAGTTCAACATGCTGAAATACTACCATCACTATATATTCTTTTTTACAAAACATTGAGTTTTGCATATAAGCTACAACTACTAACTCATTTTACCAAACAATATTTTTTGCAAGGTAGACAGAGGAAATAAATTCTCTATTCAACCCTGTTGTTGCAGTACTTTGAGTTAAGGGGAAAAAATGGAAAATCTTCAAAAGTTGGTTGTAAACAGCCTAATTCCACATATGAAGCATACAGCTATTCTATCTTTCTTTCTTCACCATTAATTACAAACAAATTCATCTTTCTCTTGTGAAGTCTGAAGTTTGTTGTTATTATTGTTAGATGAGTTGCATTCAAACTCCAACAACAACAACAAAAAAAGATGAAGCCAACATTGAAATTCATCTCACAATCCAGAATTTACTTAACGGCCAGCCTGTGCACTGTGATAAACGGAATGATGATCCGGCAACATGTCTTTATCCATGGTTTGCTTTAATTAACGCCGGCTTGTTTGTTGAAAAGATGATTAATATGCCAATGAAAATTGCATAATTGAATACCACAACACTGGCACAATCAGAAAGACACATGCAGTTTTTGATTAACATTTATTATTATTATTATTGTTATTATTATTATTATGCTTTTTACTATACTCGTCTCACTATGAAATGATGCAGTTCTTTGACCAAGAGGTGAAAGGAAACAGGACTGAGGGCAGGACACTCCTTGAGCAAGAATAAAATGCAATGCAGCTTAATCAGAATGAAACAGTTCTTTGGTGAAAATGGTCTTTGGGATTTCAAAATGCAGGCTACCTCCAATTAAATATACATACCAGAAAAATGTTAAAGCGTGTAAGACTGGCTGATGGCAGAGGAATTTAAAAAAAAATCTATAAACACAAGACACTTTCACAATATCCAAGAATAGCTATCTAAGGATTTATACATATTTTATATAAACAAATGACGTTTCAAATATATCATTTTATTTCCATATTAAGATTTTGGATAAAGGTAAAAAATATTGTGCTTTTAATCCTGAGCTTTACTCAGTTACATATTAAGAAATGTTTTTAAAAAGTAATCTTAAGAAATGTATTTTGTGTAGATCATCTTCTACTAGATGGGGAATTTTCTTTTTAATTTCATTTTCACAAACAAATACTATTTCCACTTCCACATCTGTGGGCCCGGCTCTGTACTCAATTCTTAGGATTTAAACACAGGTAAGAAAGCATGCCTGCCTTCAAATGGCTCATTTTAGAACTATCAAAATGAAATTCTATAACAAAAATTGGATTCTCTTTTCAGAATTAGCTCAATATCACTTGCCTAAATTACAGATTGATAACTAAGTATGTATATAACACACAAAATGTATGTAAGCATAGTTATATTTTTGAAGTCAGGCAATTACAGCTGCAATCTGGTAACCCAACAAGGAAAAAAATCATTATTCTGGATTACAGATATTTTAGTGGTTCTCTATTGCTGTTTATGTAGCAATAACTCCATACAGCATTTCTAATAATAAAGTGGTAAACTTTTGCAAGAAATTTGTACATAAATGATAACATGACTTCAGTAAAAGTATAAATGAATCCAAACTGGAAAAAAAAAAAAAGAACTGCGATTAACTTTTGAACTCACTAGAAGGGCCTTTATTTTAATATTCTACTTTTAAGAGCTACACAAAAATCAGATGAGATAACTGGTTGTCAGTCTCCTTTGTACAAATCTTCAGATGCTTGGTTTATGCTGAAAACATAAGCTTAAGTATCTGATGGAGCAATTTGAATTTCTGATGACTATAGTTGAGTGCAAAGAGACAATTCTTGAAATACAAAATTTTCCTATAATTAATCATATAGTTTTATATCACCTAATTGCCTGGTTATTTAGTGACTCTCTTCTAAACAGAGAGTATTCACCACAGAGTCTTTGGCAAGGTGATTAAATAAGGCCGCGCGGTGGCGCGGCTGTAACTCTGACCCTGAGGCGCCTCAATCATGATCTGGGTACCGCTGTTCTATCTACAACGGTCTTCACAGTGTCTTTTAGAAATTTACCATCATGATGCACTTCAGCGAGCAAGTACATCAAAACTAAACATTTCAATTCAGGTAACTTGGGCAACATTACAGGCAGTTAAGGTTAGCACTAGACTGATATTAAAACACTCATTTGAAAAGGAAGAAAATTAATCTCTTTCAATGAAGAATAAAGTTTAAACTAACAACTCATAATGGACCAGAAAAGGTCAAGTCTCCCTTAAGAGAGAGAATGGCTTCGAACACAGGAAAGCTCTTCTCTTAAAACTCTCCAGAGACCTGCCCTGTTCATATGCAACCTGCACTCCTCTAATTCTTTACTGAGGGCAAGTTACTTAACCTCTCAAAGCCTGTGTTTCCTTTCTGGAAAAATGGGAATAATGATGTTCCACCTGTGGCAGAAACTATCCATTAACTCCCATTATTTGCCCCTGCCCATCTTCCTAACACCGGTATTTCTGATTTTAAATAGGGTATGTGGTTGCTTAAAATAAAAGCAATATTATCCATCCTCTTTGGTAGGTAAGTTAGGCCATATGAGGTAAGATTTAAAATAAGATGATGGAGAAAATGTATGTGCAATTTCAGGAGGTCTCTATATTGAGAGAGGAAGAACTATATATGTCATCCTTTCTTTCTCTTGATGACTGGAGTCAGATGTGATGACTGGGTGTGAGCAACCGTTTTGGCCCTTGAAGTGAAAACATGGTTGAAGATGGTGGAACAACAAAATAGAATGAACCTGAATGCCTTATAATTCTAGAGCTGTCAAAGCTGCCAACAAATCATAGACTGCTTACACTAAATTTCATATACATTAAGAAAGATAACCTTCTTTCTTATGTAAGTCAATGTTATTTGGGGATCTTGTTCACTTGCAGCCAAAACTGACAGACTTTATATAAAGGACAGACATAATAAATGAGAAAATGTACATGGATCAATCACTTAGCATAGTGCTAGACAGTAAATAATACCTGGACAGATACAGTTGATGATGATATCTTGCTTATATCATTTCACTTCATTTATGATTCATTTCATTTATTCCAGACATTGTAAATTTTTTAAAATTCCCCACAAAGTATCAGATACTGCTCTAGAGGAGGGGTTGGTAAAATCCAGCCCACCAACTGCTTTTGTAATAAAGTTTTATAAAATACAATCATATCCATTCATTCACAAGTGGTCTATGGTTGCTTTCACACAACAGCAGAGTTTACATTCACTATTTAGCCCCTCACAGAAAACATTTTCTGATCCCTCTTCTAAAGAACCATGGAGCTGGTATTCTAATACAAAGACATTATATTAAAAATTAAGTGTGCAATATAATACACTGAATATAAATAAAAAATAATCCACTTAGAAAGTGAATTAATCATCTATGGAAACAAAAGAAAACAAAAGGAAAGGTACCCAACAAGCCATCATGAGTACTACATCAGATGTGCACTTATCTCCTAACTATGAAGATGGAAAATGCAGACTTTCAAAATCTAGTACAATTAAGTATTACATTATGTACCTAGACCTCTAAGTTTGATCACAGCTTGCCATACATCCTTCTGATAATTTGGCTACCCATACAGCTTGCTTATAGAGGAAAAATATGATAGAATGTCTAACATGAATCTCTGGTCCATTTGACAGATTCTGCAAATCAATGAACTGGCATCTTGTTGTACACATCAGTCCCTTGTGAGATTTGTTTTTTGTCAGTATCCTTGAATCTGAAATTTTTCTACATTGCTATGCATCCACTCAATTCAGTTCAAAAATTATTCTTCATAGGATGTAAATTTCAATAATGTTATTTCCTTGCAGTTTGGAGTTGCTAGCAAAGGATCCTCACTTGAGTTTAAAAAACTCATACATTTCCCCCTTGCTCCAGTCTGAATGTTTATGCATGCTAAGTTGCTTCAGTGATGTCCAGCTCTTTGCGACCTCATGGACTATAGCCCATCAGGCTCCTCTGTCCATGGGATTCTTCAGGCAAGAATACTGGAGTGGGTTGCCATGTCCTCTTCCAGGGGATCTTCCTGATTGATCTTCCTAATCTTCCAGGAATTGAACCTGTATCTAAGCTTCCTGCAATGGCAGGTGTGTTCTTTACCACCAGAGCCAGCTATGAAGCCCCTGGATGTTTATGCTTCTCCAAAGTTCATTTGATGACATTCTCTCCTCCAAAAGTGGTGGTATTGGGCATTTAGGAGATGATTAGGTCATGAGGGCAGAGACTTAATGAGTGGGATTAGTGCATTTATAAAAGAGGTACCACAGACCTCACTTGTGAGGATATAAGAAGTCTGTAATCATAAAGAGGGCCCTCTTCCAGAGGACTGTGCTGGCACCCTGATCTCGGATTTACAGCCTCCAGAACTGTGAGCAACAAGTTCTATGGCTTATAAGCCTCACAGACTATGGTATTTTGTTATGGTGGCTCAAACAGGCCAAGACATGCCTCTACTTCTCAAAATATAACCAAACATCTTAGAGGGATGGTTTTCAAGAACAAGTATCAGGAAGTTTTCCAACAGCAAAAACATTTAACTCTAAGTTCTGGGAGAAAAAGAAAAACTATAGACTCTTGTTAAATCAGATTAATTAAAACACACACCATGTACAAATAAGGCAGCCTATTTCAAGAACACTTTACAAGGTCGAAGATCAGTCATTTAAAATACATACATTCAGAGAAGTTATGCATCCTATCTCAATGAGCAACACTCAGATATTAGAACTAGACATCGGTAAGGTGCTTAGTGAGGAGTGGAGCCCATTCCATAAGGTTAAAGTGACTTCTTAGGAGATTATCGCCTTCTCAATGCTGAAAGTAGGATTATGAGTCAGGCAGAAGGAAAATATGACAATCAGAAAGATCCATTTCTGAAAAGCTTTTAAAAGGATGCCTCCATTTTCTCATTCCTGGTCAGCCTTTCATGTGAATCATCCAAAGCTCAGGTGATGGAGCTCTGTGTTATTGAACTTGCTCCGGTATATAAATCAGGCCACATTTAGTCAAATAGATGATAAGCGTAAGTCATAATGTATCAGTAATGCCTTAAATTTTTATGAAATAAGCTGAAATCATTTCCTCTCTCTGTTTTCCTCCTATCTTTCTGACAGTTCCTTTTCAGTTTTTTTGGCTAGATCCTCTTACTCTGATCCTTCCCTAAATGTCAGTCCTACATGGTTCTTTCCTTTGGATAGTCCACATTTTTTAACTCAATTCCCCATTCCCCACCCATCTTTGCGACCTTATGGATTGTAGACTGCTGTTCACAGGATTTTCCAGGCAAGAATTCTGGAGTGGGTTGCCATTTCTTCTCCAGGGGATCTTCCCAACCCAGGGATTGAACCCTTACTCCCACATCTGCACTGCAGGTGGATTTTTTACCACCAAGCCATCGGGGAAAACTTAAAGCTCTCAAAATCTTTAAGAGTCCTGAGGTTTCTCTTCTTTAAAGCCTCTACTTGCTCTCCCATCTCCTCAACCTCTGTTTCACCTGCTTTGTTTCAAGATCTCATCATGCTTTGGCAAGATTATTGATTTAGTCTCCTAACTTATATTGCTCAGGCCTATACTCCATCGCAAGGTGCCTGTCATGGGAACTTTGTTAAAATGTACATCTGATTGTTCATTCTTAGTCTCAAAACACAAAACAAAATAAAAAACAGTCACCTCTGTGAAGTCCCCACTGCCGGTAGGCAGGCTCCTGGGCTCTATATTCTGCCACGTGGGCATTTGTGGCCACACATGGGCTACAATTAACTGAGCTCATTTCGTGAACTCAGGTATCTCTCTGAACTAAACTTACCAACATATCAAGCTACTTTGAAAACTTGTCTGTCTTACCTGGGTTTTAGGTGGTAAAAAGATATGTATTTTCTAGGGTGTGTCAGCACTGACATATCTATACACCTTCATCAGGGTTTAGGGCTAGAATTTATACTATCTTTACTCTGAGAACCCAACCTCTGATAAATTGGGACCAAAAATAGACCAGGCTGGTAATATCTCATAAGGCAGCTGACAGAAGCAAATATAAAAACTGTTCTGGTAAAACATGTTTCCAAAACAACCAGGATTTGCACAGATGAAGTCCTTTTAAAATAAGACCACAACCCCAAATTAGAAAATATCTGGTTAAAGACATAGATTTATCAGAATTTGGCCCCTAGAAACTTTTGGTGATGATAATAATGACAGTCAACATTTACTGAAGAATTACTGTTTGCCAGGCACTGTTCCAAGGACATTCCATGTATTCATTCATTTAATGCCACGGTAACTTAGTGAGTGGGTACAATTATCTTCTTTCACACTTGAGGAAACTGATTTGAAACTAGTAGATAAATGCAAAAAAAAATATTTAAAATAATTCATGATATAAAGGGAGTAATCAAAAACTCCATGCTATTAAAATAAATCACTATTAAAGCAGTAGTCAGATTTGAAGAAAAATTTAACTTCTAAACATGAATACATTTAAATTAAAAAAAAATCTTCAGGGGAGAATTTAATCTCTGTAGTAAAATATATGGAGGGAAGAATTAATAGTTATATCTCTAGCAAGTCCCAGGAAAAGAGAATAGTGAGGCTGGAGGAAAATAAATATTTGAAAACATAATGGCTAACATTTTCTCTGGAATTGATAAATGAAATGAATCATATTTGGAAAACACATATCGTATTTGTTTAAAAAGCCATCCCTAAGCAGATCATGTGAAACTACAGAACCTCAAAGTCAAAAAAAGATTTATTAAAAGTAACCAAAGAGAAAAGATAGATATCCTACAAAGGAATGACAATTAATATGACAATTAATCTTTCCAACGGCAAGAAATGAAGCCAGAAAATAACAGAATAATCTCTTTAAATTTTGTGAGAAATTAACTGTCAACATAAATTTTAATATAGCTAGTTTATTATTCAGTATTAAAAGCCAAATAAAGATCTTTCTAGGCTTTAAGATGCTGAGGGTTCACTGCTTGGAGAACATTCCAGAAGGAAATACAAAGTTATTTCAGGAATAAGAAATTAAAAGAGTCAAGTGCAAAATGCAATAGGGACAAAGAACCCAGGTAAATAAGCAGAATACATCTATATAAATACTTCATTTATAACAATAGTAAATTTCTAAAATACGAGAAAATAAGATCAAATAGAACAAGAAAGTGTACTGGGATTAAATTATTTTAAAGTCCTAGAATTGTTTGTCAGAAGGATATAGATGTTGCTTAATGATAGACTTTGTTGCTGTTGAAATCTCAATATAAATACATAAAGGAAATTATAAAAAACAGAAATAACAATATATATCTTCCAAGTTAGTAAAGAAAAAAGATTTTTTTAAAGGCTGAAAAAAATGTTTGTAAAAAGAGGGTAAAAAAGAATCAAATCATTTATAAGATACAAAACTGTATGGTAGAAATACATAGAAGTAGATATATAACCATGATAAATGCAAATAGAAGAAATACCCAGTTAATGGGCAAAGACTCTGAGTTAACAATTTTAAAAACTCTGCCTACATAGTACATTGAGTAGTGCACACCTGAAATAAAATAAATAAATAAAGGTAAAGGAATAATTAAAAATGTCTTCTCTGCATACGATAACGTCAAGGGAAGGAAAAGACAAGCCACAGACTGGGAGAACATATCTGCAAAAGATATAACTGACAAAGGATTGAAAAACCTCATAAAATTAAACAAGAAACAAAACTACCCAATCAAAAATGGGCCATATTTTTTAAACAGGTATGTCAATCTTAACAGGTATATCAACAAATAAGATATACAAGATGGCAAATAAGCACATGGCAAGATGTTCCACATCCTACATCATCAGGCAAGTGTAAATTAAAACAATGAGATGCCACTACATATCTAGTAGGATGGCCAAAATCTAGAACAACATGAGTTGTTGGCAAGAATATGGAATATCAGAAACTCATTCATTGTAGTGGGAATACAAATAGTACAGTCACTTTGAAAGGTGATTTGGTAGTTTCTTATAAAACTAAACATATTTTTCCCATTGGACAGTAATCACACAGCTTGATATTCACTCAAAGGAGGTGACAGTGGCTTGCATGTACTTAATGGCATAGCCTCAAAACACATAAGCAAAAATTTAGTTAATTACAAGAGAAAAGTGGGCAAATTCATATTCATAATAACAGGAAGTGAAAATATACTTCTTGCCATAATTGGCAAATCAAATAAAGAAAAACACAAGACAATCCAAACAATCAAACTAAACTGTGATCTATCTGCACCTTCTCAGAGAGTATGGATTTTTCCAGAGCACGTATGTAATAATTGACTGCTCATCCACTCAACGGCAGAATATTAACTCAGAAGCCAGATCCAAATTGGGATTTGCAGCCCCATTCCCCTCTTTTTGCACTGTGAAGCTGTTGATGTTGTTTTACACTTAAGCTAGTTTATGCTTTTGTAACTGCACTCAGAATTGACACTCTATTCTAAATAGAGTTGAACCCAGTAGAGGGCCTGCCACATGGTTCTTATCTGAGCATCAGCTGGATGCTTACTTATGTACTTAAGATACATTCTTATTACATGGATGCCATTCTCTCAGCAAGCTCATTACTGACTGCTATGGACTGACTTGTCTTTCCAAAATTGATACGTTGAAGTCTTAACTCCCAATGTGACCTTATTTGCAGACAGTCTTTATGGAAACCATTATAAATGTGGTCTTAAGGGCTGGGCTCTGACCCAGTGAGATGTGTGCTTATAAGAACAGGCTGAGAGAGCAGAGTGCCCTCTCTCCACTCACCCTGAGAAAAGGCTACGTGAGCACAAAAGGAGAAGACGGTTGTCTGTATGTCAGGAGAGTCCTCGGCTGAACCTGATCAGGCTGCCACTCAGATCTCAGATTCCCAGCCTGTATAATGGTGAGGAAATAAAGTTCTGTTGTTTAAGCCACCCAGTCTATGCTATTTTCTTATGTTAGACTGAATATACTAATAGTGGCAGAACAAACAATGAAACTTAAAGGAATCAATGCAGCCTGTGTTTAAAATTATTCTTCTTACACTAAAAATATGATATAACACATTTTTCCAGCCCATACCAAGCTTCTCTTATTCTCACTTTGCTTCCACATATTTTCTGGAGTTTTGGGAAAATAATTCTATCATGTCATCCTCCATTAACTTAGGGAACATGTATTGACTGCAGTTACTACATATGAAACTATTTCTTCTCCCTGCAAAGGAATCTTATCAACTTTTGAGAATATAACTTTTTTTGGTATTAATTTTACATTCCAATCTTTTAGATTCCATTGTATGAACTCAATAAATACCTGATTAGAGGAAAATATGTCTAGCTGATATTAAGAGTTCAAATAAAAAATAAGAATAGAAACTACATCATACATAACTTACTTTTACGCTGGTAACACACAATCTGTGATCCACAGCGATCCTGGTGCAATACCTGAGATTGTTTAGATATGGTTATATTAGTAGGTACAGAGTTATGTAATTTAACTGCCTGCCGTGTAAGTTGAAGATACATGCATAAACATAGGCACGGAAAGATGAAAAGATTCTGAAAGGAAGAAAGAAGTGGCAAATTAGATAAGGTATCGTGCTCCCTGGTAAGTATTGCTCTTTCCTTTCAAACACATGCAGTTAAGAGAGCTAGGCACAAGATATATGGTTGCTCCTTGCTCCCCTGCAAACCATGAAACAGAATTTAAAATTTACCTTAGTCAAATGACCTATGAGAAAAGCCACCGACAAGAAAACAATGTTCTACCATAATCATCCACTCTCAAAAGATTATCACGGTAATAACTGAGCTTGCAGCTCGCATTACCTACCCACTGTTTGATGCTCAATGGGGAGTTCAAGCAACTCACCAACACGGCAGTACCTTGACTTAGGCAATGTAAGAAAAACAGCTTTGAAACACATTGAGAGTTATATAATCACGATATCTGATACACAGAAAAATGTATAGGACTGGCAAAGTACTAGCTCTTGTTCCAAAAAGAATCCCACCAAGCATGCAGTCAAGATTTTTGGAAACATGTTTTACTACACATCTTCAGGTTACAGAAAGGCAGTGCTATAGATTCTCTCACACAAATAAGCTTCTCATGGATTTTATTTCCATAACTGTGAAACACTCTTTTAACAATGGAGCCAATGAACTGCAAAAAGAGAAATGCAACAAGTTCTTCTAACAAGTTCCTCTTTGTTTACTAGGATTGATTCTAAAGCTCTGAGCTTCAAGAATGCTAGCCTTAGATATTTTACTTGAGCTGCAGGCCTGAACTACATTACATTTATCTTAAATTATAGACATTACCACATTATTTAAATAGAGAACACATTTTTGGCCATTACTTTCTATGTATGAGGCACAGAATTGGGACTCCAGATATCTATGTTTTAACCATTAAAATTATAAACATTTTCCCAGTTAGGTTGTTACAGAATATTAAGCAGAGTTCCCTGTCCCATACAGTAGGTCCTTGTTAGTTATCTATTTTAAATATAGTAGTGTATATATATCACTCCCAAATTCCAATTTGTCCCTCCCCCACACCTTTCCCCTTTGGTAACCATAAGTTTTTTTTCTAAGTCTGTAAGTCTGTTTCTGTTTTGTAAGTAAGTTCATTAGCATCAATTTTACATGGGAAAAGAATCTGAAAAAGAATAGACACATGTAGATGTATCCTGAATCATGCTGCAGTACGCCTGAAACTAACACACTAGTGTTAATCAATTATACTCCAAATATAAAATAAAAATTGAAAAAAAATACCCAGAATGGATTCATAAGGTCCTACTGTATAGCCCAGGGAAAGATATTCAGCATCCTGTGATAAACTATAATGGAAAAGAACATGAGAAATCATAGATAGACAGATGATAGATCTGATTCACTTTGCAGTAAAACAGAAACTGCAGAAATTAACTGCAATAAAATAAATTTCTAAAAAACTGGTATATATTTTGACCATTATTTTATACCACATTTCTTGAATTCTTTTATATATATATTTTTTGAATTAAGTTGTTATCACTTTTCTGTCTCTAGACATATGTACTGGACAATGCTGGGAGTGTCTCTTTTTCATTTCAATGCGGACAGCATGGCTTTCTCCAGAACCCTGCTTTCTTCTGCAAGCGAGGACCGAGGACTCAAGAGTTCCCAAACCAATAGCCAACCAGAAACGAAAACACTAAAATAGCTACCAGCTCTGCTCTAGTTTCCCACCTTGGCCCTTCTGTCTTACCCTGGATTCTACCAGCCTTTGCTCTATCAAGTGATATAAACGGACTGTCCTTGCTGTTTGAGTCTGCAGCTTCCAAGGTTCACACGTCCATTCAGGGCTGGGTCTGCATGTCAGGCAGAATCCCCAGTGCCCTGGTTTTACATACCTTCTCCCAGTTCTTCAATCACTCATCAATCTAAGTGCTGCTCTACAGGGATTCTGCAGATTTAACTATGTTGCCAATTATAGACATTACCATAATATGTAAATAGTTTAGAAGAAAGAACACATTTTTGGCCATGCCCCTCTATATATAAGGCACTGAAATTGGGAATCCAGAGTGGGGAATATCTACATTTTTAATACATGGACTAAAAAGGATTTTACAGTTTCAAAAAAGCAGGACCTATTGGAAAAAAATTAATACAACAACTTTTAAAAAAATACATAAATATCCATCTTCTCTAGTTCTGAAAGACAGTAAAAAGTAAGTAATACAGAGTGAAACACTTGTCTATATTGTTTTGTCAGT
The DNA here is from genome assembly GCF_963930625.1 of Muntiacus reevesi. NCBI lineage: Eukaryota > Metazoa > Chordata > Mammalia > Artiodactyla > Cervidae > Muntiacus > Muntiacus reevesi. The sequence continues at coordinate 21,506,671 of NC_089260.1, read as the reverse complement.
TTTCTCACAAAGACACAAGTTTCTACATATCAATTTGAATTTTAAAGCCAACCCAGGTATCTTAAAATTGATTCAGTGTCAAATTAGCCCCAGAGTAAGAAAGAAAATAAGAAACCCCATTATTATTATGTCAGCAAAGAACAGGATACAAAATTTTATGGTCTCTGAGAACAACATGAAAATGGAAAACATACTTTTTGTCAAAAATGATTTTCACAGTTTTCTTATTGCAAGATTATCTAGATCAACCAAAAAAGAAAAAAAAAAGCATGCATATATCATCTTTGGGTCCTTCATTATTCACAGTAAAATGTTTCAAGCATCAAAACTGTTGATGAACTCTAGCTGGGTTTCAGGAAAACCAGGGTCAGAGGGAAGAGGAGAATAATTAAATAACCCAAAGGAATTTGAAGAAGGTGCAAGTCTTCCCTGGTGGCACAGATGGTAAAGAATCTGCCTCCAATGTAGGAGACCTGGGTTTGATCCCCGGGTTGCGAAGATCCCCTGGAGAAGGGAATGGTAACTCACTCCAGTATTCTTGCCTGGAGAGTTCTATGGACTGAGGAACCTGGTGGGCTACAGTCCAGGGGTTGAAAACAGTCGGACACGACAAAGTGACTATCACTTTCATGCCTCTCACACCCAAACAGGTGGTCAGCAGAATTACCTGAGCCAACATGAGGAGGAACTGACTTAACACTGTAGATTCCCAAGCCCCTTTCTACATCATAGAATTAATATCCACAGGATTCGGGCTTGGGAATCCAGTGATCAGTCTCTCTTAGGTGCCTTCCAATCCTAAGACTGCTATTTATCTCAAATTTTATGAAAGCCAAAATTGTCTACTGCTCAGTTGCTCAGTTTTGTCTGACTCTTTGTGACCCTAAAGACTGTAGCCCACCAGGCTCCTCTTTCCACGGGATTTTCCAGGCAAGAATACTGGAATGGCTTGTCATTTCCTTCTCCAGGGGATCTTCCCAACCCAGGGATCTAACTGGCATCTCCTGCATTGCAGGTGGATTCTTTACCCACTGAGCCACCTGGGAAGCCCAAATTGTCTGTATCATGAAGAAATCTCAAATTACAAGAGTAGGTGACAAATCCTGCTGCCAACTTGCCCAGGTAATTCCCATTAGGGGTCAGGATCATCAGAGGTACGTTATTTTAGCTATCTTGACTCTGGCATCTATAGGTATGGGTAGAGTGTCATCAGGTCATGGGTAGAACATAGGACAGTAAGTTCTTTTGACACATTCCATTCTTATAAACTAAACTAGATACATACAGACTCATATTTAAAAACATCCACATAGTATTTTTAAAGTACGATTTACACAGGCAGTTCAACATAAATTATCATTCAATCTTCACATCAGTTTTAACAGATATTTGATGTTGTAAATGAAGAAACATTATACCAGAGAAGCTAAAGCAATTATCCAGCACCACACTGCCAGGCGGTAGAGAAGCTGAGTGCTGACACTTGAACTGACGTGTGCTAACTTCAGTTCCCATGTTCAATAGCATTTAAATGGAAGATATCTAATTAGGACATTAGGTATTAGAGCTATGTCAAATGACTCATTGTTGCTTTGCAAATTTGGATCAGAGTTCCATGTTCTAATTCTTGAAATAATTCATTTCCTCTGGAGCCAAAATTAAACAATTCTTATCATTGAGGTAAGTGCATTGTGCATTAAGGAAAGAAGTGATGACTATAACCCTTATTCCTGTATGGTCCAGACATAGAAAAATTTGAAGAGTAGTGTTGTAATGGAAAGATTTTACAGTAAGTTACAGGCCCAATTTCTAGCCAAGATCTGCCATTAAATAGTTATATTACCTTGAGATAGGCATGCAAATTATTTAGACCTAAGTTTCCACTTGGGTAGAAGGGAGGAGCTGGTACCTAATATAAACAAAGCATTGCTACGCTATGCTTTTCAAGATGATCACTAATAGTCATGTCCTAGGAGAAAGTTTCAGAAAATCCTTGGGTATTCTGTTTTAAAAGAATTTTACTTTTCCTACTCACACAATACTATTTAATTTGGTAACTGAATGACTCTCTGCCCACATGATGGTTATCAGAAATAAATCAGCTGACTGAATTACTTCATTTCACTACTAAATGCAAATTAAACAATTTCCCAAATTCTTGAAAAATTTACCAAAAATCCACTACCAGCTGAACATACACCTTATTAAAGAACATTTTTATCATTGTCACTGAATTATGTTTTTATTACAAATAATTTTTTTCAACTTTTCCATGTAGAGTAGAAATATAACTGCACAGCTATAAAAACAAATAAAGACCACGTGGAAATTTGGCACATATTTGCACAGTCTTCAGTTTTTAACTGACTTCTGGAATATTTCAAGACTAAATGCAAAAATGCCTGGTGCTGGAAGGGGGACTCACACTTAAAAAGTCATAGTGTTCCTAATGACCATCTCCCCAAACTCCCTAAATCTCCCTGCCTCACCCTCACTCCACCCCACTCTTCATTCAAATCACTATTTGAACATGCTAATTTTAAAAGGCACATTTTAATGAGTTAAAGCAGAAAATTAAATTCTACATTCATTCAATAAATATTGATCAATTATCTACTGTGGGCCAAACCCTATACTAATCACCAGTGATAATATGGGAAGCAAGGCAGACAAGGCTCCCATGCCAGAGTCTCCAGTCAGTTAGAGGAAGAGAGGAAACTGCCTAAAACACCAACTTAAAGAACAAAAAACACTAAATGCTATGAGACAGGGCCTCCTCTAGAGAAGTGTGGGAGAGGACAGGCAGGAAATCAATGACTCTGAGGAAAATCATTTTAAGAACAAGTCACATCTGTCCTACAAAATAGTCTGCATGGCCTCATCCAGAATAAATACTTGACAAATGCCTCTAACTCCTAGGCACACATCAAAATCTTATAAAAACATTTCAAAAAACACCAAAATCCTCAAAGCTATTTTATGAAATTCTGACGATATAGGTCTGGCTACCTGTTTTATAAACAGATTTATAATGAGTACCTCATTTTAAGCACCAATTTCTTAATCTGTCCATTCAAGGCTCTGTCTTGGAAACTCCTGCTTTTTTAAATGATTTCCATAATTAAATATGGAAATTGAAATATGCAACATAACAAACATTTCTCTCAATCAATAAGCAAAATGTAAAACTTCTGCTGTTAAAGTTAACAGTGGCTGAAACATTCTGTTTCCTTATTCGTGTGGAACACGATTCACTAGTGACTTACAGATATAATGTTAAAAATTTTTCTCAGAGTCACATTGAAATTTTTAAGTATGTATCTCCAAAATTATCTTAAATTCAGGCCAGTTTCTTCCTCAGCTTAAATCTTTGGCACCTGCAAATTTTCCTTGACTGTAGCATTGTGACTGGGCACAGAATTTCCTCAGCAAATCACAAGCACTAAGCTGAAATACTTGATCTCTACTAACAATCAAAGGTTTTATGTTAAATTTGTACATTTAAGCTCTTTTAAAATGATGGTATTTATTTATTATGTGCACAGAGCACCAAGCAAAAGCACCCAAGTGCTGGTTAATTTCCAGGTCAATTCTAACCTCACTAATCATTCATCGAGAATCATAACAATGAGAAGCAGAAGGGTTCTTTACAGGAGGTCGGGGATTTTCCTTGGAAAGGTTGTCTCCTGGTTATAAAATTAGAGAGAGGGAAGAATTAAAATGATCATGCTCTAAAAATGACTTAGTAGAAGTGACAGGGCTTTTTTTTTAACCTAAATATTTTTTAAGTACCAAATTTGTCACTCCTGGAAGTTATATGTTACTAACTGTAAAACCACTTTATTGCACCAGTAAAAGAAATGAAGTACTTTTAGCCAATGTTTTTCAATAAATCAGGAACTTTGCATTAAATCCACATTTTATTTGCTTATATGGATGTTCTTTTATTTTGACTGAATTGGTCCAGACTACTGAATCACAGAATGAGATGCTTCTTAGAGGTCTCACAAACTCAGGAGTGGGGTTTTCCTGAGGGCAATAGGGTGGGGAAACTGTGACCAAAAAATGAAAAGAAAAGCTAAAGCTGTTTTGCTTGAATTAACAAAAGTATTCATCTAGGATGAATGTTTTTAAAGCTGTACTCCCCAACATGACCATCTCTAACTAGTCATTTAAGTTTTAATTGCTTTGATTTTAAATATGTGCCTATTAGGTTTGCAAATTATTATGTAACTTCATATTTGCTAATAGTTAATAGTTGATGATTTACTATAAATTAGGTTATAAGAAGATAATTTATGTAATTTCTCCATAGAATTCTTACTAATTATTTTTTAATAATTTAGAGGTTATGAGATCTGTGCTAGTTGATTCTTGGTCATTTTTTTAACTTATCAATGACATTATGAAGAGAGAGAAAAAGGATGGGAAAACTAAAAAAAAAAAAAAAAAGGAGGAAAATCACAAATCTAATCTTGTTTCTCATTAGTATCTCAGTTTAAAATGTTGGTATGATACTGTTTTCTTAAAAGTGTTGGTTCATATTAAGTTACTTAGTTCACAGTGAATTTACATGTTTCCTGACCATTTTCACCATGAGTAACTAGCAACTATTGCTGAATGCTTGACTGAAAATGAAGCGTATCAACATCATAGCTTTTGTGAACTTGAAGCAACGTGACTCATAATATATGTCCCTCACACAACATTTTTCCAGGGCAGATGAATTTTAGATACAAAGAGCACAGAATCAAAGAGAGACAGTAACAAAGACTGGAACTGAATATTAGAAATAAAAACCTTAAATTTTATACAGGCATATCCAGTAGTCAAGAACTCAGCTTAGTCACTTTGTTAATGGACTACCGAGTATATCATCATAATCTAATATAAATCAATTATAACTAAACCACCACAGTAAAACAGCCATATGGCAGGGTAGCCTGTTTAAGGCAGCAGAACCCCGTAAGTGCTTTGGAACTTTTCCAGTCTAAGCTGCAAAACGAAAGAATAAGGTCGATTAGATTCTCTCTGTAACATTAAAAGCTAGTGTATTTGCTTGCACATGTGTGTATATGTGTACACGTGTGTATCTATAAGCACATTTATATCTATATCCATTTGTGTTAACACAATTGCATATATATATTCATAGATAACAAGTGAATAAATAATTATACAAAGTAATTTTTCCTAAGTTTGAGGTCCTATACTTCTGAAGGTTTTGGGAGTGAGGGAGAGATTCCAAAAATTACTTTTGGAAGTGAGTGAGTATTCCTTTAACTCCGTTATCCTATAGGAATTCTATCTAGGTATAAAAGTTGATACAATAGCATTCCTGAGTGGACTTTTAACCTTGTTAGCAGCGGTATTCAAGTACACCGTAGTAGAGTTGATTCTTTTATGTCCTCTTTAACCCACTGAAACTGCGTACATCTCAAATCATTCAATAATTACTGAGACTCTATTGTGTTTGACTGTGCTGGGCTCCACTGGAGATATAAAGAAGTAGTCAGCTAGTTAGAGAGACGAGACATACACATGTACAACGTTTAAACAAGATTTAAACATCTGTTTGCAAGAATAAGAGATAAATGTCACAAAACAGTGTTTGATGCATTACAAAATAAATTGTATGAACTACTCTTGTTACAGCACCCCGCCACTGCCCTCCCTCCAGGAGAGTAAAAGATCATAGAAGATTCTGAGTTAGACCTTTCAAGATGGGTCAGTTTAGAGTAGAAGAGGAAAGGCATATTCCAGGTGAGAATAGAGGACAGTGAAATACAAGATGAGTTTAAAAGTCAGATGTCAGGTTTTTTTTTTTTAATTAAGTTGTTCTCCAGTTATAGAATTTAATCAACTCTAATTAATCAACTCTAATTCAATGGCATATATTCTGTGATGCTGGCTGAAAAGAAAATGTTTACTAAGTAAAGCATCAGGGATATTTACTTGGATGAAGCAATAAGCTAATAATTTATTTATTTTGGATTTCCTAGTAGCTTTTGCGTTTCAACTTTGTAGTTCCAAGCAAATACTGAAAAATCATATATCTGCTTATGTTCAACACTCTAAAATAAATTAGACTGATTCTTTGAAAGCATATTAGGGTACTGGCTAAGGGTCAATTTTTTTCTCAAATATTTTACCAAAGTAAATGAAAGGTCATTAAAGATCATTGGTTTCCAATTTATTTTGCAAGTGCCTATACAGTTTCTTAGGGCTTCCAAGATGGCCTTAGCGGTAAAGAATCTGCCTGCTGATGCAGGAGCTGTAAGAGATGTGGGTTCAATCCCTGGACCAGGAAGATTCCCTGGAGGAGGGCATGACAACCCACTGCAGTATTCTTGCCTGGAGAATCCATGGACAGAGGAGATGCATACGGTCCATACGGTCGCAAAGAGTTGGACATGACTGAAGCAACTTAGCATGCATGCATGCATACAGGTTCTCAAAGATCATGTGCATAAACATTTTATGGACTTTATTTGGTATATCTGTGGTGGTGCTCAAGTAGTCCACTGACCACATTTTGTGAAACACTGGCCTAGAAAATTGGGACCTTGAAGAATAATCCAAATGGTTCCCAGAGAAGGTCAAACCCCAGCAGTTTAATCTAAATTATTTTTATGATAAAGAGAAATATGCAGGTGCATTAGAGTTTAGTGATAGTTCTGACAAGAGCTATAATTAAGCAGAGCTTCTGCTCTTGTCAGAACCCAAATCCCAAGCAATCAGTGGAGAATAGCTGATAATGTAGAACTTAAAAAGAGGGCTCCATGAGCAAATTTCTCTTTGGGGGATATGGAAAGGGTTCTGCATACAGTCCTGCCCCTACCCCTCACCCTCATCCCAATTCTTTAGGAGAAACGTATAAGCTTGGCCAGCCACAACCTGCATTCTTATGTTCAGACTTGACAATCCATTAGCTGAGTAAACCAAACTCTTGTTCACAAAGATTCTGCCCAAATGTGATATCTCTTAAGATGTGAAGAGACTGATTAAATTCTCCTTGGTTCTTCCTTGGGATTTTGATTATACTCCTGAAATAGTGCCAACCATGATACATCCAAATAAGATATGTTTCTGCTTCTCATCCATTCAGACAGTGAGCAGTTCATGCTAAAAATGGCATATCTTACTCTTCTTTGTGGTCCTAGGCCTAGTAAGCTCTCAACAAGTGTATACAAACCATGTACACACAAAACAATCACTCTGCCCAATTCTGTCTGAAGCTGGTATTTAGCATATACAGTTTGCCAAGGAAAATATGTTCCAAGATGGCATCCTCTAAACAAGAGAATGTGATAAACCACTGGAGAAAATCACCAGCAGAATGATACTGATGGATCTATCAAAGTTAAATGGATGATCAGAAACTGTTTCCAAGGGGACATATAGGAGAAAGATTTCAAGTATAGAAAAAATGTGACCAAATAAACAAAAGTTACACCTCATAGCAGGGAAGTAATAAACTTTTTAAAATGTGAGTCATTGTTTCAGAGGAAACAATAATAATAAGAGAACTTAAAATAATTTTAATAGAGTACATTGCCAACATCCATTGGATCATCAAAAAAGCAAGAGTTCCAAAAAAACATCTGCTTTATTGACTACGCCAAAGACTTTGACTATGTGGATCACAACAAACTGTGGAAAATTCTTAAAGAGATGGGAATACCAGACCACCTGACCTGCCTCCTGAGAAATCTGTATGCAGATCAGGAAGCAACAGTTAGAACTGGACATGGAACAACAGACTGGTTCCAAGTTGGGAAAGGAGTATGCCAAGGCTGTATATTGTCACCCTGCTTATTTAACTTATATGTAGAGTAAATCATGCAAAATGCCGGGCTGGATGAAGCACAAGCTGGAATCAAGATTTCCAGGAGAAATACCAATAACCTCAGATATGCAGATAACACCACCCTTATGGGAAGTGAACTTATGGGAAGTGAAGAAGAACTAAAGAGCCTCTTGATGAAAGTGCAAGAGGAGAGTGAAAATGTCTGCTTAAAACTCAACATTTAAAAAACTAAGATCATGACTTCTGGTCCCATCACTTCATGGCATATAGATGGGGAAACAATGGAAACAATGAGATAGTTAATTTGGGGGGACTCCAAAATCACTGCAGATTGTGACTGCAGCCATGAAATTAAGAGACGCTTTCTCCTTGGAAGAAAAGCTATGACCAACTCAGACAGCATATTAAGAAGCAGAGACATTACTTTGCCGACAAAAGTCCGTCTAGTCAAAGCTATGGTTTTTTCCAGTAGTCATATATGGATGTGAGAGTTGGACTATAAGGAAAGCTGAGTGACAAAAAAACTGATGCTTTTGAACTGTGGTGTTGGAGAAGACTCTTGAGAGTCCCTTGGACTACAAAGAGATCAAACCAGTCAATCCTAAAGGAAATCAGTCCTGACTATTCATTGGAAGGACTGAAGCCGAAGCTGAAACTCTAATACTTTGGCCACCTAATGCAAAGAACTGGCTCACTGGAAAAGACCCTGATGCTGGAAGACTGAAGGTGGGAGGAGAAGGCAACAACAGAGGGTGAGATGGTTGGATGGCATCACCAACTCGATGGACATGAGTTTGAGCAAGCTCCAGGAGTTGGTGATGGACAGGGAAGCCTAGCGTGCTTCAGTCCTTGGGGTTGCAAAGAGTCAGACACAACTGAGCTACTGAACTGACTGACTTTTTGAAAGTAAACAGTGTAAAATACTAAACATGAAACATGTTAAAATTAAGAACAGGGAACACAAACAATGAATATAATTAATTCTCAGTAATCAAAGTATATATTTAAAACTTCACATCTATTTTTGCAATTAAATGGGTAAAAACAGAGGAAAATTAGCTTCCACTGCTATTGTGTTTATCACACCCACATACTATTCTTTTTATGTGTACATGTCAGTTAATATTCTCAATGATCCTGTGAGGTAGCCATATTATTGGCCCATTCTATTGAAGAAGATAACTGAGGCATGGCAAAGCGAATTCACTTGTACAAAGTCACTCAGCTAGAGAGCAGAAGTCAAGACGTCAAGCAGGTCTTCTTCCTAGCTTTTACTTAAGTCTATGTTTTTAAGTCCTGTGCTATTCCACTTCTCTCAGAGAAGAAAGAGATAGAAGATGAGTTGGGGGGGTGGTGGTGATGGCAGGCAGCAGAGAAGAGGGAGAAAAAATGGAAATTGAGAAAAAGAGAAAATTACAAGCTTTTAAAGTTCTTTGACATATTGTAAGCTTCTTGAGGATAACCATCATAGTTGACTTATCTTTTATACCATGGTGCCTTACTCATCATTATAATAACAATACCTAACATTAATTAAGTACTTCCTTGGTAGTAATGGGAATATTTATCATGAACATCATAATTATAATAGCTAAATATCTTCGAGCTTTGAATAAATTCTGTACCAGGTACTTTGCTAAGCACTTTACATGAATGAACTCATTAAATCATCAGACAAACTAGGTGACTTTGTGACATCAAGCAAGTTATGAAAATATATAGCTCCATAGGTAAAATATGGGATTAACAGTATCAATGCCACCATGCTTTATTTGTCTAAATGACTTAATACAGGTAATGTGTTTACAACTTACTGGAATGTAGTAAGTTAAAAACAAACTTTGGCTATTATTATTATTATTGGTACAACTGCTATTATTCCTATTTTAAAGATGAAGAAACAGGCATGGATTAAGGGATTTGCTCAAGTTCTCAGAGCATGAATATGAAAAAGTCAATCCTTGGAAGTCAGTCTGACTTCAGAACCCTCCACCCTATATGTGCTCAAGAAATATTTGTTGACTGCGTGTATACATGAATGAATATGAGTTGGGGAGATATGGCAGGTAAAAAAGAAACAAGCTAGATAAAAATTGAAGACAGAAGGAAAATGGGATACTTGGTTATTAAAAAAGGGGGGGCAGGGAATTGAGAGATAGGGGAAGGATACGAAAGGATAAGGAGATGTAAAACAAGAAAAGAAGTTCATTACAGGAAATCCTCACATAACAGTGAGGTCATTTTCTTTTAATCACAAGCAGCAATTAATTTAAAAGTGAGCACTCTGAAATATGAGAGATCACACTGAGAAAAATTAAAAGCAGCATTAAAGCAGATTCACCTTGAAGTTGGCAAAATGTATAATATAACTGGGCAAAGATAATAGGGAAAAGAATGTGATGACATGGCTCCCTGATCAAAGCAGGTGTAACACCTCTAAGCTACAACATTTCTAGATTTGTGTGCTCTAAGAAGCTTCTCCTCACATCCCCTTTTCCTGCCATGGGTCAAGTGAGAGTTCTGAATTCTGAAAGGTCTTCAAGAAGGAATCCCTGACATAAAAAATAACTACTCTGTTTTCAGGAGAGTAGTTGAGAGGAGTGTAGAGAGGAAAGAGGATTAATGATTCTAAGACTAGAGAGTTTTAGAACAACTACTCTGGGGGTTTACATACAAGGTTTTCAGGAAATAAAATAATAACCGGTAATAACTTAACATTTGCAATAGTGCTAACAGAGTTATACGATTTTCTTGGGTCCTCAGATGTTGAGTGAATTGTTTGAGATGTTGGCTATGAAGTGTCTGACACAGTGTCTCATATGGAATAAATGGTCACTTAATACACCTAAGCTATTTTCCCCGATGATATAAGTAGCATTGATACAGAATGTCTATTCTCCACCCTCACAGTGAGGCAATGATGTGCCGGAACCAGAGAGGTCAAGCCATTTAGATGCTAATAACTATAATGCTGAAATAATTAGATTACAGGGTTGAGACTGAGTAATACTAGAAAGAAGGGCTTCCCTCGTGGCTCAAACAGTAAAGAATCTGCCTGCAATGCGGGAGAAGCGGGTTCAATCGCTGGGATAGGAAGATCTCTTGGAAGAGGGAACGACAACCCACTCCAGTAATCTTGCCTGGAGAATTCCATGGACAGAAAAGCAGCCAAGTTACAGTCCATGTGGTTGCAGAGTCAGACACGACTGAGCAACTAACACACACACACACACACACACACACACACAATGAAGCCAGGAGCTATGTAGGCTACACAATGAGTTTGCTAGAAAATGCATAGATAGAGAGAAGAGAATTTCTAAGTGTGTAGCAACAACTCTGGGTAACAAAGAAAAATAAAGTGTGGTTGTATATGAGGGCTGACAGAAAAGACGGAAAAGATGATCCCTCAGGCAGAGATAGCTGGTTTAAATGGCCACAAGTACACTGAAATAGCTAGGGATAATGAATGTGCTCTAGAATGAAAGGGCTTCCCAGGTGGTGCTAGTGGTAAAGAACTTGCCTGCCAATGCAGGAGACATTAAGAGACACGGGTTCGATTCCTGGGTCAGGAAGATCCCCTGGAGGCGGGCATGGCAACCCACTCCAGTATTCTTGCCTGGAGAATCCCATGGAAAGAGGAGCCTGGCGGGCTACAGTCCTTGGGGTTGCACAGAGTTGGACATGACTGAGGTGACTTGGCATGGGACAAGAAAGAAAGCTAGACAGTGGCAGGCAAATGTTGAGTAACGCTGGCAAGAATCCTAAGGGGAATGGAGAAAAACTGGCTGGCTGAATGGTAAAGACAGTGGTGTAGCCAGGGGGCCTACATATTGGGAAAGTATGGTTTGTGGAACCAAAAAAAGATAAGGCTGTGGTCTAGAGGGAGCAATGAGGGATGATAAGAGAACCCAGAGAAAGATAGTGAGATAAGGAATCTGGGTGATGGTGGCAACAGAAGTGGTGATGAGGAAACGAGAGATTCTCCTCTAAGAAGGTATCGAGGCTGGTAATAAGGTAAGAAAAGTTTAAAACAGTGAGGCTGAGAAGATGTTTGCCAAAAGATTTTTTTCCTTCCATGAAACTAACACAGTCATTCAAAGACTAGGTGTATTACTTTTATCATCATTAAAATAACATGGTTTGAAAAATGCTTTGATTTACTTAAGTATAATTAAAGCTGATATACTTAATGTTGATTGAAAGGATTTTAAGCAAAGTTCATAGTACAATGTAATCCATGAGGTCAGTGATAGTTTCTCTCTAGTCGACCACACCATTCTCATGGTTCGGCAGAACTCCCATCGGCTACAGACATTCAATAAATAATTAGCAACCCACTGGGCTTAACATTTTTTTTTAAATTACTTACTACCAGTAGTCTTTGACTAAGACAGCAGCAAAAATTACCACAATTGTCAACAATTGAGAACTTCTGAGTGTCAGGTGTAAGTTAATTTTGCCTCCTTTTATTTAAGACATACTTTAAGAGCAGTTATTATTACCCCACTTGTTAGTTAGTAACAAGTTAGTATTAGTAATAATACTAGTTACTAAAACTAACTAATTAGTAATAATACTAACTTGCTACTATTAGTGTTATTAGCAGTAGCAAGTTAGTAGCAAGCTAGTTAGTATTATTACCCCCACTTGCTAGTTGGTAGCTTGTTAGTAGAAAAACCCAGGAGAAGAGACACAGGGTAACAGCTAAAATCACTCTCTTTCCAAGATCCTTCCACTTTGGTAAAAAGACTTATATTAGAGATGACAAATATATTTAAGAACTGCCAAGCCCAAAGCCAGAGTTCTCCACCCAAACTCTGCTATGATCTGTGCTTAATTGTAAAGGGTGTTGGAGAGTTTCCAGGACAGTTCTTCTACCCATGCCTGCAGCCTGACTAGGGTAAAATGCAGCTTCACTTGACCTTGATTTATTCTCACAGCACATGTATGAGGCAGGTATCACTTCTATGAAGAAAAACTAAAATTCAGAGATAGTAGGCAAAATTTCCAAGGTCATTCAACTAATGAGTAATCAAACACTGAGCCAGGATTTGAACCCAACTGTGTATGAATAAACATATTAGAATTTTCTTTTTCCATACTATTATAATTCCAAATCTTTAGTTTCATGCTGAACTTATCAACAGTCTTCCCAGGTTACTCAATAGGTAAAGAACCTGCCTGCAATGCAGGAGACCTGGAGACACACGTTCAGTCCCTGAGTTGAGAAGAGCCCCTGGAGACGGGCAAGGCAACCCACTCCAGTATTCAGCCTGGAGAATCCCACGGACAGAGGAGACTGGTGGGCCACATACAGTCCGTGGGTTCCTCAAATGTGGGACACGAACGAAGCAACGGGGCACAAGCTCATCAATAACCATGTCGTCCTTTGTATTCTTAAACCAAAAAAAGAACTTTCTCAAAAATAAGAAAATAAAGCAATTTTTAAAAGTTATTTCATTTGGCATTTATTCAAGTGTGTAATTACCTATGGGGTAAAATGATATTACTTTAAGCAACCAAAAAAATTAAAGTTACAACCTATAGTAACAGCATTTCACTATGGGTAACTTGGGCAGTTAATGAACTCCTTATGCACTTTTTAAACCTTCTCTGTAAAGAAGAAACTATGGAAATAATAATGAAAAAAAGTGCTTGTGTACATGTAAATGAGAAGGAACAGTGAAAGGAAATAAAATAAAATAACCAAATTATTCAGTTGTTAAATATATAAGACCAACTTTAGAACATTACTGACATCCTAAACATAAAAACGTGTAGAAAACCATAAAATTGACTAATAATTAGCTGGTAGCTTGTAGAAATTGTCTTAATTTATATATTTATTATTGTTTTAAACAGTTTTGAGAATATTCAGTATGTACTCATTAAGAGTTTACTCCTATAATTTCTTATCATCCTCTCCAATACCACATGAATATGATTTTAAAATAATATTTTACATAGGAGAAATTATGTTTTCCACAGATGAGAAAAGATGTTACAGCTAACACATCTGTACCCCTATAAAAACAGAAATTAGTTTGGCAAGGAAAATGCATTCATATTAAAATATTAAAAATTAAATGTAACGTCATAAAACCTCTCCCTAAAAAGCCATGAAGTAAGACCATTTATCACACCGATTTAATGAGGCATTATCTTTAATATTGGTTATTTCCTACAATAGAAGGAGTCATACAGCAGAAAGTCTTCATTCTTGAAACATCCTTACCCAAATGTTAAGCCAAAGGTACTGCACTGAGCAAAAATTGTATTAAATTATTCTACTAAGAAAATTCAGATTTTGTCTATCCAAAACCGATTTTCTCTCAAAAAGTCATTACCAACTTGTTAACTGAGGTATAAATATTTATTATCAAATATCTGGATCAATATTTCATCTCCTAACAAAAAGGCTTTCAAAATGCAAAATGCAGTAGATACCTCAGTTCCAAACATTCCAAATCTTAAAATTGTAATTGTATTAGAAATGTCATGTGCCTTACTGAAATCTCTGTTTTAATCCCCTCCAAGTTAAATTTCAGTCACAATATCCAGAGTACCATGAAAACCATTTGCAAAGAGCTGGCTCTTCAACTACATAATTCAACTTTCTATGTCAGCCATGTAGCAACTACAAGTCAACTGTATATGTCAGCTATATATTTTAAAGAGAAATATAAAATATAGAAATGGAATTTCCATAAATCTAGCTTTAACACTTGCTGGTTTTGTGTTCTTAGTAACTTAAAATAATAAACAATTTCAATGTTTTAAAAGTAGAAAAAGATGCATCTATCTATAAGGTATAAAAACTATGCTTCTCTCTTTCCTTTATCATATAACAAATAGATAGATGTTAATATATATATAGTTCTATATGAAATTAGTCTAACACACTTGTGATTGCAGTTAATTTAATTGTTTGTCCCTTTTGATAACTAATTTCAATTGTTTCATAATTCTACATTTTATAATGTCTTGGAGAATTACAAAATAAAAAATATCCACAAATGAATGTTGTCTCATTTTTTTTCCCCTTGATAGTCAAGACATCTTTGCTCCTTCTGTAGATAAATGTGTCTTCCACAAACAATCTTTTTTCTGGGAACCTCATCTACAGTCAATATCAATCCTGGTATAGGTAGCAAAAACTGACATTTTTCTCAAAGAGAAAACTCAAGAACGGTAAGTCAATTATAGAATTGACGTCTGTAATATGCCTGAGTCTTTTCTCCAGCCTCCAAATGAAAGGGTTAATCATATACATATTTTTTGAGTAATTTCAACCCAATTACAAACAGCTGTAAAAGTCAGTTTCAATATCGAGATCCAAAGGAAGAAATTCCCTCACAGGCTTCCTCCATTTTTCCTCCCCCATAACGGGTGCCTTCAATAGAGTTGGAACTTCTATAGATCACAGACATTGTTTGCCCAGGCTGACCAATCTCTGAGACAGGGGTTTTTTTCCCTTCAAGATACTTCGTGTTAACAGCTTGAGGGAGTTCAATCAGCACTGCTTTGATCTCAGTTGGAACTATAATTATTTAACATTGTTACATGGATTTCTATAATCCACCCCACCATTAAATCCCTTTTACACCCTCATGTTCTGAGGCCTAATCTGCATCTGTACACTTAGTTTGTCTTCTCTGCTGGTCTCATGAGGAGCCTGCATTCTCCAACATTCCCACTGATGGTTTTTCCCCTCTCTTTTCCCCTCTAATGAAATCATTTTCTTACAAATTGAAAACTGCAAAAAGCATTTGGTCTGTTTTTAAGAGCACCCTATTGAATAACAGTGTCATCCACCATTCACAGCAAACTATTTTTTCTAATCCTATGGAATTCATTTATTCAGTGGACTTTTTATTAAAATAATGATAAGCATATATTTGATTTTCTAAATAGGAATTTTTGCAAAAGCATACACAATGAAAAGTTGTCAGTGTTGTGGTAATTTGAACATCCCAGGAGAAGGAGTTAGTAACATTCTGCCCTTTCCTGTTTCTTCAGAAAGTGAACTCAGCACAAAACCAATCGAGAATAGAGATCTCATGAGAACTATTCAGTATTTTTGTCTGAGGAGGTGCGCAGGTTAAGTCCCAAGAAGAAAAGGAAAGAGAGATAGGAAGGTACTGTGAGCCCTCAGAAGACCAAAACCAAGAGTTCAGAGGAGAGAGCCCAAGAGAAGTGGGGCTTTTAAGCAGCTATTTTGGACTCTGGTTTAGCTCACTTCTACCATTTTCCTATCCAGTTTTCTTTTCACCTAGTTTATAATTTATACTGTCATTTTATATTGTATATTTCCCATAAGTCACCCCAAATCCTTTATGGAATGAGACTGAGCATAAGCAACAAATGTCTATTTTTTTTAATCTAAAATACTCGAACAATTCCTATTCAACTGGAAGTTTTACTCAGATCAAGAATGTTGAATCCTATGAAACAATCTCGTTTTCTAAACAAAATGGACACAAAGGGACTCACTACTCTGGCCATGTGAAACCTAAATAAATCTAATGGAGAAGAAACAAAGCTGAAGCAAGATTTAAGACAGAAAAAAAAAAAAACCTGAGTATAAAATAAGGGTGATGAGGATGACGATGAAGATGAAGTCATGCTTATATCACTTACACAGTACTTTGGACCAGACCCTCTTCTCAGCACTTCACTAATGCAAAGCTCATAAAATCCTATGATGCAGGTACACTCACCCGTTGGTATCCACAGGGGACTGAGTCTAGGACCTCCCAGCAAGAAAAACAAAATCTTCAGATGATCAAGACCCTTATACAAAATGTTGTAGTATTTGCGTGGAAGCTACACACATCCTTCCATATACTTTAAATCATCTCTACATTACTTATAATACTGAATACAAAGTAAATGTTATATAAATAGCTGTAAATATAAGGAAAACGCTATGTAAATAGTTGCTGCCATAGTAAATTCAAGTTTGGCTTCTTGGAAACTTCTGGAACTTTTCTCTAAGTATTTTCCATCCGTGGTTGATTCAATTCAAGGATCTGGAACCTGCAGATAATGAGAATGGGCTGTATATAACACTCCCATTTAACAGATGAGAAAGGTGACATAATTTGACAAAATTTACTCAACTGTTAAGTGGAAGAGCAGAATCTAAAAGTAATATTCATCTCAGATTGTATCTTCTATTACTTCACTACCCCTACAAGTTTGACCTCACCATTGATCTGAGACTAGGTAAGCTACTCATCACATATTTGCAACGGGGACCTAACTACTCTGACATTTAACATCTTTGCATGTAAAATAGGGATAACCTGTCACACTTGCTGTGAGGATTAAAAGAAGTACCCAAAGACATCAATTTACACAGGAACAAAACGAAGGAAATGTCATCCAGAGGATTATCACCAGCATGGTTGATCACCACTCTCGTGGACATTGGGCTGGGACGACATACCTCATTTTACTGCCTTTTGCCTTACTGTGCCTTTCAGATCCTGTGTTTCTATAGATTGAAGGTTTGTGACCACCCTGTGTTGAGCAAGTCAATCAGCACCGTTTTTCCAATAGCATTGCTCACTTCAGGTCTCTGTGTCACATTCCAGTCATTCTTGCGATATTTCAAACTTTTTCATTATTATTGCATTTGTTATGGTCGTCTGTCACCAGTGATCTTTGATGTTACTACGACTCACTGAAGGCTCAGATGGTGGCTCAAATTTTTTTTAGCAATAAAGTATTTTTTACTTAAACTCTGTACACTGTGGAAATCTAAAAACTAGACGGGATAAAGGTACACTTCTGGCCGATTTGCTCCGCTGTACTGCAGGAACTAACACAACACTGTAAAGCAACTATACTCCAAGAATAATTTTTTTAAAAATAAAATTAAATAAAGTATGTACATTGTTTTTTTAGACATGATGAATAGACCAGATTATAGTATAAACATAACTTCTAAATGTACTAGGAAACCAAAAAAGTTGTGTGATTTGTTTTATTGTGATATTTGCTTCACTGAGGTGGTCTGGAAAAGAAACCACAATATTTCCAAGGTATGCCTCAAACTTAACTTTGTAAGCCTCAATTTCCTCAACTGTAAAATGAGATACAGTGACTGGGGCCAAGGTGCTTAATGAATGGTAGCTCTTAAGGGTATGTTGTTCTCCAGGGCAAAGCCAAATAAATGACAAATTAAACATAGTAACCAAAATGTTGTGACTAGAAAGAAAGTCTTGAGTTCACAAAAACTTTTATCAAAGGATAAATTAAACTTATTAAAAGGTTTTAATGAAAGATAAAATATATTCTCCTTGCCTGTATTTTAGGGAAGGAAAAAGAACCCCAGTCAGGTGAAAGGATGTCAAAATGTGGTCACAAATAACAGGTGGCATAGTTTAAAAGGGCTCATTGTATGAAAGATGGAGAAAAGAGATGAAGAGCACCACCTCTGGAGTCAAGGTGTTTCATGTCAATTTCATGATTATTTGCTTTGTAATCTTAGGTAAGTTGATGTTCTGTGCCTTGGTTTTCTCTTTTGTCAAGAGGGAAAAAATATTCCTAGAGTGGCTATGAGAGAAAACAATGAGAATTTGCTCTTACACTCCCCATGCCTAAAGCAGTGACCAGCACCTACTAAACTCTTAAGAAATATTGGGTACTAGAGATATGACTGGAAAGAGGAAAGTTGAAAAGTTCATAGAGGAAGACAATACTGCCCAACAGAGTTTTACGACCTCAACACTAATTCTAGATGGGTTTCATTTTAGCATTTCAAAGAATAACACTGATAATAACATTAATAATAATATCTGAAAAATAAAGGCTTTAACTTTTCTGATTTACTGATTTTACCTTTAACGGCAGTTTTATTTGTATGTCTTTTGGATTTCTGAAAATGACTTTCTGAGTCCAATGGATGAAATGTCTTGAATTACATAGATCTATGAATAGTTATAATATTTAATAAGGCCCAAAGAGAACCAGAAGTAGTATTAATTTTATGTAATTTTATACAATGATTGAAATGTTTCCTGAATTTTTGAAATAGTTACATTAATGTTATCTTCATTTTACTTTATTATAATATCTAATAACTATTTTTCATTTAATTATGTTTACATTTAAAAGTTAAAAATTGAGTAAAATTCAGAAAGCTGAGTTAACTAAAAAACTCTTCTTTAATTTTAAAATGTGCTAAATTATTCTACCTTATATTAATTATGAGTTATGAGCATGAAAAGTAGCCTTAAGTTACATGAGTTTGTAAAATAATTCACTTCCATTTTCCAGACAGAAAAACCTATTTTATAGAAAATTAATTTTGCCACATAATTGTAATTATGGTTTTTAATGAATGAATAATTTGGCCTTTTCAAAACTATCTACTTATTCTTGAAAATCAAATAATTTTCCCTATCATATATATCAATATATCAAAACTGGGGAAGAAAGGTGTATTATATGCGGCTGAGTGCCTTTTAAAATCTCATATTTATTTTCAATTTTAATATAAAATGTAAAGATAATCATTAAAGTTAATAACTGAAAAAAATTAAAATATTTTTTCACAATGAATAAAGTATTTTTTCTCCTTGCAGAATAAAGGTAAAGGTTCATAAGAAAACTCCTGCCTTTACATTGCTCAATAAAAAATGAGAGAGAGAGAGAGAGAGAGAGAGAGAGAGAGAGTGTGTGTGTGTGTGTGTGTGTGTGTGTGAGACAGAGAGAGAGAGAGACAATGGTTCAGAGCTAAGACGGCTTCTGATCTGCTCCTAGTGCCACTTCCAGATCACTGTTTTCCTGTGCTTGGGATTTTGGGGGTAGGAGAAATCCCTGCTTCTTTCTTTACCTCTTTAAACCTACTTTGAACACAAATATTAATGATGCTGGCAACATTTATGACCCAGATCCCTACTGCATTCTGATCCAAATTCTTGCAATAGGCTGTTGCCTAGTTGTCCAATGTGCGTCCCTACCTCACTCCTAACCACAATGCACCATCTCTACTAACGCAGGTATGTCATACTCCCTCAGCCTGGACTGTTGGAATGTTCTTCCCCTCTTCTCTCCCTTCATCTGTTAAATGCATCCATACTTAGAAGTAAAGAGGCCTTGACTGGCCTCCCAGTCCAGAGTTTCCCTGGACTTCCTTTATGTTCTCCCATGACTAATATGTCCTCATTCTTCAACTTGGGGTAAAATCTCTATTAACATGAAGTTAAGCCTCTCCTTGAGATCTTTTCCTTCATTCCCTGCAAAACTTCCAAGAACTCCCCAAGAGTCAACCATACCTCTGAATTCCAAGGGACCAGTTAGGCCACTGGAGCCCCTGGTTTGCTTTTTATTCCTTGGGGTCATTATTGCACACGGGTCCCGCACAGGATGGTGGATTCCCCGTCTTAGCTAAGGAAACACCCAAGTGGACTCAAGTCTTCCACAGTCTTCCATGGTATTCTGCCTTAGACTTCAGGGTTCAGTTCACTGAATTCATATCACATCTCAGATCAGCCATCCTTCTCCAGAGCAGGATCCCAGGACATGTTAGCCGGTCTCACAAAGAGTTCCATATTTAGGAACAAAGGGTGGGGGGGAAAGCCATCTCTCTTAAAAATAGCCTTCTCTCTTAAAACCTCAAGCCCTACGGCTGAGCCCTGGCTTTGCTTGCTCTTCACAAATCGTCCATTTTCTAAGATGTCCTTTCCCTGCCAGCAGACTTTGGTAAAACCCATACAATCGAACCTGTTATTCACTATTCATGACCCAAACTGCCTCTCTTCCAAGAATCATGGGTTGAAGCCCTATCTCCCCATGTCACTGTATTTAGACTTAGGACACTTAAGGAAGTAATTAAGGTTCAGTTCAGTTAAGTTCAGTCGCTCAGTTATGTCCGACTCTTTGTGACCCCATGGACCACAGCACGCCAGGCTTCCCTGTCCATCACCAACTCCCGGAGTTTACTCAAACTCATGTCCACTGAGTTGGTGATGCCATCCAACCATCTCATCCTCTGTCATCCCCTTCTCCTCCTGCCTTCAATGGTTCCCAGCATCAGGGTCTTTTCAAATGTTCTTAACATCTGATGGCCAAAGTATTGGAGTTTCAGCTTCAACATCAGTCCTTCCAATGAAAACTCAGGACTGATCTCCTTTAGGATGGACTGGTTGAATCTCCTTGCAGTCCAAGGGACTCTCAAGAGTCGTGTCCAACACCACAGTTCAAAAACATCAATTCTCCTGCGCTCAGCTTTCTTTATAGTCCAACTCTCACATCCATACAGGACTACTGGAAAAACCATAGCCTTGACTAGATGGACCTTTGTTGGCAAAGTAATGGCTCTGCTTTTTAATATGTTGTCTAGGTTGGTCATAACTTTCCTTCCAAGGAGTAAGCATCTTTTTATTTCATGGCTGCAGTCACCATCTGCAGTGATTTTGGAGCCCTCAAAATAGTCTCTCACTGTTTCCACTGTTCCCCCATCTATTTGCCATGAAGTAATGGGACCAGATGCCATGATCTTAGTTTTTTGAATGTTGAGTTTTAAGCAGACTTTTTCACTCTCCTCTTTCACTTTCATCAAGAGGCTCTTTAGTTCTTCTTCACTTTCTACCAAAAGGGTGGTGTCATCTGCATATGTGAGGTTATTGATATTTCTCCCAGCAATCTTGATTCCAGCTTGTGCTTCATCCAGCCCAGCATTTCTCATGATGTACTCTGCATATAAGTTAAATAAGCGGGGTGACAATACACAGCCTTGACGTACTCCTTTTCCTATTTGAAACCAGTCTGTTGTTCCACGTCCAGTTCTAACTGTTGCTTCCTGACCTGTATACAGATTTCTCAGTCAGTCAGGTGGTCTGTCAGGTGGTCTGGTATTCCCATCTCTTTCAGAATTTTCCACAGTTTATTACGATCCACACAGTCAAAGTCTTTGGCATAGTCAATGAAGCAGAAATAGATGTTTTTCTAGAACTCTCTTACTTTTTTGATGATCCAGCAGATGTTGGCAATTTAATCTCCGGTTCCTCTGCCTTTTCTGAAACCATCTTGAATATCTGGAAGTTCCCGGCTCATGTATTGTGGAAGCCTGGCTTGGAGAATTTTGAACGTGTGAGATGAGGTCATAAGTGTGAAGCGCCCTAAACCAACAGGATTGGTATTCACATAAGAATAGGAAGAGACATCAGGAGTGCATACACATGGAGAAAAAGCTGTGTGCAAACACACTGAAAAGGTGGCGAAGCAAGGAAGAGAAGTCTCACTAGAAATGAGCTTTGTGGGCACCTCGATCTTGGACTTCCAGTCTCCAGAATTGTGAGAAAATAAGCTTCTGTCATTTAAGCGACTGAGTCTATGGTATTCTGTTATGGCAGCCTGAGTAGACTAATGTAAACCGCAGTGGGGGAAGAAGCGGGAGAGTGTGGTTGGTTGCCACACAGAGAGCTCCACAGGCTGCCTGTGTAAATCGGCCCCCATCTCCTTGCTCTCTCAGAGAACTGTGAGATGACAAGGAAGGAAGTATGCATCCCAAGGAGACAAAGCGCTCCCACACCCGACTGAAATATCCTGGCTCTTATATTTGCATAGTTAAGAAAGGCTACTCAACTGACTTCTTTTACAACAAAATGGTTTTCAGAAGTCACTATTTCCAGCTATAGGATTAGAAATTGCAGGCGTAATATTTTAAAATGTTATATCATTTATCATCCTGTTTAACAACTATTGAATTAATTATATAACAGCAGTTGCTATTTATATATCCAATGTCCCCCTTTCATTAAATTCTCAGAGTAATGAAAATTACTAAAATAGTAATTTTCTTGGAAAGCATATAAAGAAAAATGGGTAGAGGGAAATAACAAACACTCTTATGGCTGAAAATGACTTCCACTCATTTTTCTCTTCTTTTGGTGAGCTGGCATTGCTTCTATATAGAAAATAAAATTTAAAAACCTTGTGTGCTAAGTCACTTCAGTCGAGTCTGACTCTGCAACTCTGTGGACTGTAGCCTGTCAGTCTCCTCTGTCCATGGGATTCTCCAAGCAAAAATACTGGAGTGGGGTGCCAGGCCCTCATTATAAACTTAAATAATTCACTTTTTACTTAAAATACACACTAAAAGAAATTCTGCCAGTCTCACATCCTCAGCCATTTCATATTCTTTGTCTGGTTTATAGTTTACTTAATTCTGTAAAAAAATGTCATGTTTCCATCCTTATTATAATTGTGTATTCTTCATTTTATTTTACATTAATACAATGCTCAAAAATGAAACAATGCTGATTAATTCATATGAAAAATTAACTGTGAAAAAAAAAAGAATTTGTTAAAATTCCATTCAATCAGGAAGGCTTATGACTGTTTTTACTCAGAATGTCAGTTCAAAAGAATGTTATACTTCTTGTTAACATCAAGAGATTCTGCCATGAAAACTCAAGGTATTTGATTCTCATGTATCTACCCTAATATAAACTATGCTTAGCATCAAATATGTTATTCTCATTACTCTCCTGTATGTGACAATGTATTCAATAATTTTTTTTAAAATATGCAGCACTTGGCAATCTTCTTTTAAGGACCCTTAAAATATAGCCTACAGAGAAGTTCACCAAGTACAACTCTGCTGTTAGCAAAAAGCTTAGAATTTCCACATTGAGAGTTGCTTTCTTACTCCACCCCCAAATTCTCCTAGAACCTCCTAGAGTCAACCCCACTTCCAAACAACAGGCAAGACCAGTTGGGCTACTACATACCCTGCTTTGCTGCTCAATTTCCAGTAGATGGCTAAAATAACAATAAGCTTTCTTTATTTTTTCCTTAGCTGACCTTTCACCAAGTTCTTTAACTGCTGTTGTACAACAGTTATAGATGGACTATTCTTCAGTATAGATTCCCATGCATGATTTGAGGATACTTTAGTTTCCATTATCTTTCAGAAAGCCCAAGAGTGAGGGAAGGACAGTGCCTTCTAGAAAGCAGTGGTACAGTAGGGCAGGTTTAACAGGAAAAATGGAAGCTTCTATACAGGCAAAATGGCAGCACATTTACTAGACTTAATATATAAAATATATATAATTTTGCAAACAACTAAACATTTCCTATCATTAACAACCAAAGTGTGTCCAGTGTGTATCTGTCACTCTGTCCCTGGGATGACTGAAGCTTGTTTTATCTCATCAGCTTTATGTCTCACCAACAGCATCAGCCACGCTTCCCTACCGTCTGAAAGCTGATGGCTCAGCCACTCTCCTAGCACCCTCCTACTCCACAGGGGATGACCTTCCCCCCCTTTGCCACCACTACACACTGGACGCGCCTCCCCAACTGAATCCATAGAAATGAATTTCAGTTACCTCATCATTTATCTTCTTGTACTTCGAGCTTTTTGAAGGTAGTCTGAGCCCAAGCCATCATTTTATCCTTAGAGTCTGGCACACAGTTATTCTTCAATAAGTGTTTGAACTAATTAAATTAATTAATTCAATGTGGGTCTGCTAAGGTGCAGGGGAAGAAGTACATGATCTGGCAGGCATATGCAAATTATATTTATGAGTGAGTAAGTTGCTTGCTCCAAGAATTAATCTCAGAAACAGTGTAGGAGTTTATTATGAAAACAAAGATATAACAACCCCCAAGGTCCAAGTGTATTCCTGAGGCTTAAACAAGAATAAAAGTAACACATTAGGAGCTATTATTAGAAAAAAAGGGAAAGCATACCTCTAACACACCACATTTACAGTAAATTTTTATATATTATTATTAAATTTAGCATATCAATTACATTAAAATGATAAAACCCAAAAGAAATCCACACGTAAAATCCCAGTACTTAGGAAATAAAAGTTGAAATAATAAAATTTAAAGAAATGAGCCAAATACATTATGTAAAGCCTGATGATCACCTCTTGATAAGACTACTGCTGTATTTCTATGTCTGTCCTTCTATCTTTTCTTCATATTTTAGTACAAGTAGTTTATTTTTAATGTAATTCTCAGTATGTGGCTGATATGTATCACATATCTTCACACAGATCTTGAATTTAAATCCAACAATAGTTTATAGCTTATATTATCAGCCTTCTACCATTCTTTACTATTTTGCAAATTGATATGTAATGGGAAAGAATTAAACACTCTTTCCTTTATGAATAGTATTTAGGGGTAACTGAATAGTAGGTGAGGGAAAGATTTTTCAGAAGGTAACAATGTTAGTTAATAATACAGACCCTGGAGAAGGAAATGGCATCCCATTCCAATATTCTTGCCTGGGAAATCCCATGGACAGAGGAGTCTGGCAGGCTACAGTCCATGGGGTCACAAGAGTCAGACATGACTTAGCGACAAAACCACCACCACCAATAAAACAGAAGGAATGATAAAAATGTGAAAGGCACCATTTTGCAAGCCCTAATGATATACATTATCCTGGCAGTAATCATTAGGTGAAAAGTTGATAGGAAATTTTACAATAGATGGAGGTGAAAATACCTGAACCACTTGATACAATAAACTCTCCACAAGTGGAACAGTGGCCTGGCCTGTATATTCTTACTGATATGATGCATTGGAAGGCACCAGAACATGTATGTAGCACTGTTGCCTACAATATTGAACCTGAATTTATTCAAGGATCTAAATTCAACTACTGATTATAAGAAATGTATTTTAACTGTTAATCAATATTACCCTTTTAAACAATCTTATAGTAAGCTGGATTTAGAAAAGAGGAACGAGATCTAATTGTCACCATCCGTTGGATCATTGAAAAAGGAAGAGAGTTCCAGAAAAACATCGATTTTTGCTTTATTGACTACGCCAAAGCCTTTGACTCTGTGGATCAAAATAAACTGTGGAAAATTCTGAAAGAGATGGGAATACCAGACCACTTGACCTGCCTCTTGAGAAACCTGTATGCAGGTCAGCAAGCAACAGTTAGAACTGGACATGGAACAACAGACTGGTTCCAAATAGAAAAAGGAGTACGTCAAGGCTGTATATTGTCACCTGGTTTATTTAACTTATATGCAGAGTACATCATGAGAAACGCTGTGCTGGAGGAAGCACAAGCTGGAATCAAGATTGCTGGGAGAAATATCAACAACCTCAGATATGCAGATGACACCACCCTTATGGCAGAAAGTGAAGAGGAACTAAAAAGCCTCTTGATGAAAGTGAAAGAGCAGAGTGAAAAAGTTGGCTTAAAGCTTAACATTCAGAAAACTAAGATCATGGCATCTGGTCCCATCACCTCATGGGAAATAGATGGGGAGACAGCAAAAACAGTGTCAGACTTCATTTTTCTGGGCTCCAAAATCACTGCAAATGGTGATTGCAGCCATGAAATTAAAAGATGCTTACTCCTTGGAAGGAAAGTTACGACCAACCGAGACAACATTAAAAAGTAGAGACATTACTTTGCCCACAAAGGTCCATCTAGTCAAGACTATGGTTTTTCCAGTAGTCATGTATGGATGTGAGAGTTGGACTATAAAGAAAGCTGAGCATAGAAGAATTGATGCTTTTGAACTGTGGTTTTCTGGAGGACTCTTGAGAGTCCCTTGGACTACAAGGAGATTCAACCAGTCCATCGTAAAGGAGATCAGTATGGTTGGATGGCATCCCCGAGTCAGTGGACATGAGTTTGAGTAAACTCCGGGAGTTGGTGATGGACAGGGAGGCCTGGCATGCTGCAGCCCATGGAGCTGAAAAAGAGTCAGACACGACTGAGTGACTGAACTGAACTGAGTAGTAATCTAGTTTCAATTTGTGGCCCATTAATAGCAAGTGTGCATGTCTCTATGTGTTTTCTTTTATTTTCCATAGTTTTAAACTACTTCTGCTTCTAGTGTTCATCACTGTGTTGGTCTTTACTTACCCTTCAGAGCTTTATTAAGTCCCTTTCTGAACCAGACAAAAGAAAATCAAATAATTACACAGTTTGGTTTTCTTTCAAGTTTTTAGATTTAAGAGTCAGTCATATTTTTAGGTATCTTCAGATACAATGTTGAGTTAAGGAAAACAATTTTCCAAAAATTCTTGTGCCAAGATAAACATCTAATGCATATGTTTCAACAAAAAGAGTTATCAAAGAGATATCCTGTGCGCACTTGTTCAGTCGTGTCTGACTCTGCGACCTATGGACTGAAGCCCTCCAGGCTCCTCTGTCCATGGGATTCTCCAGGCAAGAATACTGGAGTGGGTTGCCATGCCCTCCTCCACGGGGTCTTCCCGACCTAGGGATTGAACCCAGGTCTCCCGCACTGTGGGCAGACCTTCTTTATAAAAGGGATATCAAAGGTTTTTCTCATACTCTATTGACAAGTGTCTTCCTAGAGTGCATGTTGAGAAGAATTCTAAAGCAAATTATGACTCAGGAGGAAGGAACACAGTAGAAGTTCTATTATTGGACAAAATTGAGGTGAGTAGTTAATCAAAACAGCCAAACCATGGAATGATTTTTAAATAATAATAGAAGTATTATATTACATATAGAATATAGATTATTATATTAGAAGTATTATATATATACAAAATAACAAAAGTATTATAATATAGAGTACATTATAATATACAAAAGCACATTTAATAAACATTTGATGTAAGGCCTAGATCTTTCATTGTATTGGGTCTATGAGTCCACTGATCGGTCCTCCAGTTTCATAAATGTCATTCAAATGCTTCATCTACAATTTCTAGTTTGTTTCATTAGAGTACTGTGAGGATGTGAAAGCACTTGCAAAGCCATCTACAATAGATTCTTACAATATTTTTATGATTTTCTCCCCACTTCTTTAAGTTACTTTGTCCACACCTAAATGTTTAGTTATTCCTCTTTACCCAGTCTTTTGAAGGTTTCAATATGGTTGCCATAGAAACAATGTCATATTTTGCAAATATATTTAAATGGTTTAGACAATATTTAAAATCAATTAAAAATTACAGTAACATACATAGTTGGCAGGCATATAATGACAGCCCACACGATTCTAACTCCTGGTCTCTGCATTGGTTTACTAGAGCTGCTATAACAAAGTACCATAAACCATGTAGTTTAAATAACAGAAACGTATTGTCTTACAATTCTGGAGTCTACAAGTCCAAGATCAAACTTCGGCAAGATTGATTCCTTTGGGGGCTTTGTGAGAGAATCTGTTCCATACCTCCTACCTAGCATCTGGTGATTTGTTGTCAATCTTCAGCCTTCCTTGGGTTGTAGGAGCATCACCTCAATCTCTGCCTTCATTTTCACAATGCTCTCCCTGTGTATGTGGTCTGTCTCTAAATTTCCCCTTCTGATGGGGATACCAGTCATGTTGGATTTAAGGCCTGCCCTAATCCAGTACAACCTTGTCTTAACTAACTACATCTTTAATGACCCTATTTCCGAATAACACCACACTCTTTGGAGAGTTTGGAATTTAAGTCTCCAGCGTGTGAATTACGAGGGGACCTGACTTAACCCACAACAGTCTCAATCAGTACGTTTCATAGAAAGGGTGGAAATTTTAGTTTAATGAAGGGAGTTTCGAATGTAAAAGATTAATTAATGAATTTCGCCATGAGAGTAGGGTCCAGGATAGGAAAGTACGTGTTGTCATATATTTTTCTGGGATCATGCTATATTTATAAAGCTTGACATTGTATTTTATTTTCCAGGAGTGTGTTTGAGGAAAAAGTCACTGGTAAGAAAAGGTCCAAAATAAATTAGTCTCAGCTCATTATCCTTTAACTTGAATTTCTCAATTAAAGTTGTGCAAACAAATCAGGTATTTGCATATTCTAAAACAAGCCATTATTTAAATATCCTAGATTCTCATTGTTGTACATCTGAAGAAAGAATAATAATGATAAACTGGTATATTTTATACAGTTCCTTATTACTCAAAGACATCTCTTTCCAAACAATAATCATAAGTCCTTTGCCTTCAATTTAACTTTTTCTTTTTTTTTTGGCTAGGTTTATGCGTGTTCTAATTCTATATCAGAGTGCAAATTGGAGTAAAGGCATAAGATAAAGAAAACTTTTTCTCTGTGTTTATGTGACATTCCATTCTACAAAGAGTAAGGCTTTCATCTTTAATCCGATATCCACTTAACTACACTCTAGAAGATTTATTTTGACCCCCTCTTGTTTCAGAAGGGGCTCAAAAGTCTGTAGCAATTTTTGACACTTTCCTATAATGTTTTTCTAACCTCCCCCCCCCACCACACACACACTCCTCCCTGCCTCATTTTCATATGGACACAAAGAGTTGGGATAAAATGATGGTTCATTATAGTGGTACAGAGCTCTTATCTTCATCCGGCAAGAGTCATTTCCTTCCAAAGATTGAAATGCAAATGTGAAAATTAATGATAACTGCATTATCTGATAGCAGAGATAATACCAATTCACTGTCAGAGTAATACACAGTCATTCTACGATTTCCTCCGCTTCTCACAATATTCTTCTTACTGTCAGACTATATCTATGGTTAACTATGTTTCATAGGTTTCTGTTAATTTACTTCAAATGGCATTTCCCAGATCTTCTATCTACCACATTTTCCCAATCAAAAAGGAAACTAAATCAGAACTGTAATCTCCAAGCCCTTCTTTGGACTAGTAAAGGGGAAAAAAAAAAAAAAGAAAAACCTCTGTATCATTAGTATGTGCTTCCTCACAGTAGTCTCCCGGCCGCCATTCCACTTTGCACAAAACAGTCCCCATCTTCACAGTTTAATTTCAGGCACAGACCACAACTAGCCTTGTCCTCTGCATGCATCCGCAATACTGAAAAGCAACTGAAAGGAGGTGACATTACAGATTTCTTGACCAAGGTTTAGCCCAGATGCAACAAGTACACATATCTGATTTTATGCTTAACATTTATTTTTGAAAATTTACTTACATTAAAATTTCTTTTACTGAATTATGTTTTAAACCCAGTTGACTAGAACATAGTTAATATAACCATATGATGATTTCCAATAGCAAAATATGGCAAGGTTAATTCACTATACAAATGTGAGCTTATCATACGTAAGGCCTTATAATGGCTTCTAAGGCACAATTGCCAAAATGATACTAAAAGGAATATTAACAGCTATCTATTGAGCACTTATGAAGCTGTGATCTCCATGTTTTACAAAGAAAGTCTCATTAATGATGTAGTAATTACAATTAGTCCCACTTGATAAATAAGAAAACTGAGCCCTTGGAGAGTTAGTAACTAACCCAATGTATCATGAGAAATGCCAGGCTGGATGAATCACAAGCTGGCATCAAGACTGCCAGGAGAAATATCAACAATTTCAGATATGCAAATCCACCTCTCTACTGGCAGAAAGTGAAGAGGAACTAAAGAGTCTCTTGATGAATATGAAAGAGGAGAGTGGAAAAGCTGGCTTAAAACTCAACATTCAAAAAACTAAGATCATGTTCTGGCAGTTCAATACTACCAAGGTCACAAGATCATTAAGTGTCAGCATGTATACTCAAATACAGATCTGTCTGGCTCTAAAATTTGTGCATTTTCTCCTGTAATCAAGATCATTATCTGCTTTCTAGGTTGACATGCTTAATTACTGCATCCTACCTAACTGTAATATATGGATAAATAAAGAATATTAAAGGAGAGAAATGGCATCAAAATGACAATGTGAACACTGGTCAGAATGGTCATCATTTAAAAGTC
Source organism: Muntiacus reevesi (assembly GCF_963930625.1). NCBI lineage: Eukaryota > Metazoa > Chordata > Mammalia > Artiodactyla > Cervidae > Muntiacus > Muntiacus reevesi. The sequence goes on along the minus strand of NC_089260.1, from coordinate 21,476,189 downwards.
TACAAATAACAAATGCTGGAGAGGGTGTGGAGAAAAGAAACCCTCCTACACTGCTGTTGCGAATGTAAGTTGGTGCAGCCACCATGGAAAACAGTATGGGGGTTCCTCAAAAAACTAAAAATAGAGTTTCCATATGACCCATAAATCTCACTCCTGGGCAAAAATGTGGACAAAACTATAATTCAAAAAGATACAAGGACTCCTGTGTTCATAGCAGCACCATTCATTTACAATAGCCAAGACATGAAAACAACGTAAATGTCCATCAACAGAGGGACACATAAAGAAGATGTGGTACATGTACAGAATGGAACATTACTCAGCCATAAAAAAGAATGATATACTGCTATTTGCAACAACATGGATGGAACTAGAGATATCATACCAAATGAAATCAGATGTGGAAGTCACTTTGATATCACTTACATGTGGAGTCTAAAATATGATACAACTGAACTCATTTACAAAACAGACTCATATATACAGAAAATAAACTTATAGTTGCCAAGGGGGAGGTTAGAGGTTAGCAGATGCAAACTATTATACATGGAGTGGATAAACAAGGTCCTACTGTATAGCACAGGGAACTATATTCAATATTCTGTAATAAATCAGAATGGAAAAGAATATAAAAAGGAATGTTTAATGGATTAATTTTTCTGCACAGTAGAAATTAACACAGCATTGTAAATCAACCATACCTCAGTAAAAACAAGAGCTTATTGACAGCATAATGTTACATGTTTGGACTTCTCTCTAGCACCTTTCAGTTTTTTAGTGTACAATGTTTGTTCATTAAGTAGTTAAATGTATGAGTACTGGCAGACTGAATTACCTGTGAGGGTGATAAAAGAAAAGGCATTTACTTAAAAAGAAGACTGAAATGATATGAAAGGTATGAAAAGTAAGTGTCCGACCCTTTGCGATCCCATGGACAGGAGTCCACCAGGCTCCTCTGTCCATGGAATTCTAGGCAAGAATACTGGAGTGGGTAGCCATTTCCTTCTCCAAGAGATCTTCCCAACCCAGGAATCAAATCCAGGTTTCCTGAATTGCAGGCAGATTCCTTACCCTCTAAAGTGAGGTATAGGCAAATGCAGATGAAAAGGAAGAACAGTGGATAACAAGTATCATTTGAACTAGATTCCGAGCAAGGCAGTATCAAGGTAATTTTCTTGAGAGAGAGAAAGAAGAATGAAAGTTGCAAACAGATGTGTGAGATATTGAAATAATGAGGTAATGACTTTTATATTGGCCTCAACTTCATTAGCTTAGTGTGAGTCTAGCACTCCACACAAATATGAAAAACACATAAGAAATGGAAGATTATTCAAATAAGAGTCACAAGTATTTAAACATTAAAGAATTTCACCATCAGAAATCTTTACAAATGGAAGATAATTTTTCTAAAGATTGCTTGCATGCCTGCATGTTAAGTCACTTCATCTGTGTCTAACTCTTTGCGAACCCATGGATAGTGGCCCACTAGGCTCCTCTGTCTATGGAGTTCTCCAGGCAAGAATACTGGAGTGGGTAGCCATGCCCTCCTCCAGAGGATCTTCCTGACCCAGGGATCGAATCAGCATCCCTCAAGTTTCTTGCATTGGCTGGTGAGTTCTTTACTACTAGAGCCCCCTGGGAAGCCCCAAAGATTGTTTAGGTTCCACCTTTATGAGTTAGCAGAGGTACAAGCAATTAATAAATGTGCCTTTCAGATGAACAACAAATAGGGAAAATTGCACTGGGGAATCTGTATTTGATACAAATAGAACATTTTAGATAGAAGGTGATTCATTATGGAATTAAGCTATCAAGAAAAGTTGTGGCGTTGTCTTCAGTCAAACTTTAAAAATAAGGTAAATACTGATCCATCTTAAATGATGTCAGCTCTGTGCCTCAAATTCTTTAGATAATTTCCTTGTCCTTAGATTCTGTTCTATTTTTAGAGAAATATTCTATTTCTATTCTATTCTATTTCTAGTTCTATTCTGTTAGTCTGAGGGTGACTGTCTGAACTGGGTGGGAGGTCCTCTTAAAGTTAGAAGACCTTGAACTCATACCTGACTCATCACCTCATGTCTTAACTGACAATTTATGGCTAAATTCAAAACTATATGCTTAGCATTACAAAAGCTTGCCCTTGTATCAGACATACTACTGAACTTTAAAAAAATGCCAAAAAGAATTTTTAAAGGTTCTGCTTCAAGTTTCAACAACGTCAAAGCCATAATAATGATCATTAGCACTTTATGTGCACAGTTTGGTTTAATTCTCACAAAAGCTTTAAGAGGCATTAATATCACTTTCCACATTTTAACAAATCAGAATAATGGCACAGAGAGATTAAGCAATTTGCCAAAAATTATTCAGCAAGTGAGCAGCAAATCCAGAATTTGAACCTAAACCTTTAGAATCCAGAGCTCATTTTCTAACATGTATGGAAACCTCGAAAACTTCCTCTCCTTAATACAGTAATGAAATACCAATGATTTTTCTGAAAAACAAAAATTTGGGTAAAAATATTGATGTAATTAGGCTTCCCCAGAGCACAGCAGTAAAAAGAATCCACCTGCAATGCAGGAGACGTGGATTCTATCCGTGAGTTGGGAAGATCCCCTGGAGGAGGAAACGGCAACCCACTCCAGTATTCTTGCCTTGAGAATCCCATGGACAGAGGAGCCTGGCGGGCTATGGTCCAAGGGGTTGCCGAGTCAAGACATGACTGAACGACTGAGCGTGAGCATGGCTGATGTAATCACTATTCATGCAAAAGGAAGAGTCCAGAAACATCCTGTATAGTTTCTCCCGATTGGAGGAAAGCAATGAATGCTATACCTTAAAAGATACATGTCCAATAGGCAATCTTTTGTTATGAATCAACTTCATTAATCAGAGGATGTCAAAATAATAAACTCCCCTTTATTTTTCAGAACACTTATAGGGGAAAATGTGTTACTGATTTTATGACATACAAACGATGGATTTCCTCTAGGTATACCTGCTTAGAGGTGCACATTTTTCCTTTGAAGTTTTTGCATATTCAAATGTGCCACAGAAAGAGTATATACATTTTCACTGATATCAACTGAATAAAACCAGATACATTAAGTACATTAAATAATTCAAATGTGAAAAATCTTATCATGCTTTACCCTTGCTCCCCTCCTTTTTTACCTAGCATATGACTTTATTTCTGGAAAACATTCCTGAAAAAGGTACCATTGGGTGTTCAGTAAGTGATTAATAATTCACTACCCCTTTGAAATTCGCTTACATACTTCCAAGTCACTGGGAACACTGTGGGCCCCAGACTTGAGCGAGGAGGAAAACCAGCCTCCTCCAAGTTTGCCCCTTTGAGAGAATCCGGAATGTACCCTTTGCAGGTAGGCATATCAGAAAGGCCATTTAATCTAAATGTAAAAAGTCTTCTAAGTAGCCGATACATACCTAATCCCATGAATGAACAACCATACAACATAAAGTTGACCACCTTTTTAAAATTAAATGTAATCTCCAAGGACAAAATCTTTTTTCCAAAGTTTTTTTCTTATTTTTTTTAATCAAGGGAATTCTTACCTATATTGAGACAGAAGTATTATGTGATAAGGTGAAAATGCCAGATGTCCACATTTTCTTTCAAATGCTTAAAATTTGGTACTATAGTACTTTAAATATAATACGTTTTGATCCAAAATCTTGTGTAACACTATGCTATAGTATACATAACACAAACATTTGGATATGTCATAAATAACATTAGAAATGACATCATAATAATCAGATATACTGTATCTTCATTTTTGTTTGCATTTTCCAGCTGCTGGTTTCAGAAAATTACCCCTGGAGTTCCTCTCTTCTTCATGCACAAGAGAGAGCAATTTGCAAAGTCATGCAAGGGTGAAAATGTGATTGAAATATAGGGATCTTTCTTAATGAAAAATGTTACTGCTTTGGAAATTATGGCTAAAACTCGTGTATATCCTTAAGCCCTATGACATAATAGTCTCCATTTATAAATATACCATAAACTGCAAATTAGTTGGCACCAAATAAAGTTGGCATAAAGGTTTTTTTATCCACAGCATTCTTATAACTATATACTTTTATAAAATGATGTTGGTGTTTTAGAGTATTTTAAGTTAGTTTTTCTTTTTCTTGAAATAATTAAATATCAAGGTCTCTAAAACTGAATTTATTTTTCATTTATAAAAGTGAAAATGTTACCAAAACCTTGAATCAAAGGGGAGTATCTGTTAATATTTTCTAAACTTCTAAACACATATTGTGACTGAATCTATAACTCACAACATGATTAAATGAATTTCTTTGGAGTACTGTTATTGTTTGAAGCTTTAAAAGTATGCCCAGTTTAAAGAATGGATATGGCATAAAGTATCTGTTCAAAGAAAATGCAAGTAGAATTGACTAAATTCTTACATCAATATGAAAGAAAACAAAGATGAAAACTTCAAGTAGAGGTAACAATGGATTTTATAGTTTACCAAAGATAAAATCTTCTTTAAATGATGTTATTTATTCAGCCTTCTGTGTAACAAATATACACACATATTTTTTAAACTCAGAGATGAGAGTGTAAGAGTTTTATTATTTAATTCAAATTCAAGGGGAAAAAAAGTGGATAGTAGCAACAGACGGTTGATTTTCCATTTTTGTCCTACCTGGTCCATCCCAGTCATCTGTCTCAACTGCAGGTTGCCCTGGCTTCTCTGACTGCGCGTCCCCATCTGATTCTGCTGTCTCCTGGACTCCTTCATCATCACCTGGAAAACACCAACATACAGAGAGAAGGAGACATGATTAAAGCCCTCTATTTGACCTTCAAGTCCTCCTACAGGGATGTCCTTAGCATATGTCTAATTATATAATTGTTACATACATGGTCATTATACTGAACACAGGTCTATGATTAATCATTTTGATAACTATTATGGCTTTATAATAAAATCAACATTAGTCATAAATAAATAAACTGCTATAAATACTAAAGACATTTCCATAAAATTTTTCATTTGGAATTCTTAGTATTAGACAGAAGAGGAAAATGAAAATCCGTATGTATTCTTTATACTGCTTTCAATACAGAAAACTGTAACTTGCTTACTTCCAAATTACATTTTTATAAAGGCAAGATGCAGCAGAGAAGACATATTTGTGTTTGGGTTGAAAGTGAGTTATTTTGAAGATTTTATTTTTCTCCATCATTAAGTTTACTAAAACTTGTTTGTATTTATTTTAAAAAATGGGTATAAAAAGGTCATAATTGAATGATCATCATATAAGATGAGCCAGTCACACAAGTCTTCACAATGTAGGAAGCTATAAACCTATACTTGTTCTTGAATAAGTACAGCTGGTTTGCAAAATCAAGCCTTCATTTCACATAAAAAATAAAAACAATGTAATATACTTTGAGCAAAATATACTTATGGCAAAGAATGAGAAACATACTAACATAACCACATTTTAAAAGCAAAAAGTCTAATTTTGTAAGTCCCTTCATTTTAAATGATACTGTAACAAAGTACTGCTGCTTTAAAGGAAAATAACTGACTTTAATACAGTGCAAACAATAATATTAAGCATTCCTATTTATAAGGATAACAGAAATCAGAAAACAGAATAACAAGGAAATGTGATGTGATGACAAAAAAGAAAAGAATATAAATTAAAAACAGGGAAACTAAACCTTGAATCTAATAATGCTAAATTTTTAAAGTCAAATTGCTTGCCCTTTGAAGCATTCAATAACTATTTTTCACACAGTTGTTAAATCACTAATATTAATAGTACTTAAATATTTATATTGTTATAAATTATACATTGAATTTTTAAAATCTTTCACAGTAACCTAGAAAATAAAAAATTTTCAGGAAACATTATTATAATGGCAGTAGTATGATGTTAATACTAGTTTTGAAGTTTAAACTCCATAAATTTTACATTTACTTTTATATATAGCTTCACAAAAATAAATCATTTAAAAAGTAGAATAAAAGTAAAGAAATACAATGTAGAAATCCAGTGACAGCTTTGCTGAACTTAATTGCCCTAATACAGAAGTGCTGCCTCTGGTGGGTAACAAAGAATAAAACACATACCCATACCACCAAACTCTTGCCTGGAACTGAAGGCTCTTTGAAAAGTGAATTATCTCTTCTTTTCTGGATTATCAAAATGAAATCCTCTCAAGAAAATGTTTATTGAGCATCTACCAGGTTTAAGGAACTATGGTAGGCACAGTAGGATATATATGGAAAAATACCTTTTTGAAAGGAGCATAAAACTCATTATAGAGAGCAAGTTCATAAATAGAGTGCAGACATGGTCCAAGAGCCATAAGAAATGTATGTGCAAAGGCTCAGTAGTAAGCTAACAGTTTGAATCTGCTGTGTTCCGTAGGTCACATAGGACACAGATGCACCAACCAACTGGGAGATGAGGGTTAGAGATCAGCTCTCACTTCTCAGACACAAATAGGACTGGTTCTCAGCCTATACACATGAGGAGGCTCTATGGCCCTTTAGTATGTTGGAAGAATTTAAGAAACCAGAAAACTTTGTTACCAACCAAGTCAGTGTCACTTAAAACAATATCCTGTACCACCAAAACTTCTGTAGTGCAACCAGGATGCCCAACCCAGTTTAGGGAAAGCTGAGTGCTGAAGAACTGATGCTTTTGAACTGTGATATTGGAGAAGACTCTTGAGAGTCCCTTGGACTGCAAGGAGATCAAACCAGATCATTCGTAAAGGAAATCAGTCCTGAATATTCATTGGAAGGGCTGATACTGAAGTTGAGCTCCAATAATACTTTGGCCACCTGATGCAAAGAACTGACTCACTCAAAAAGACCCTGATGCTAGGAAAGATTGAAGGCGGGAGGAGAAGGGGACGACAGAGAATGAGATGGTAGGATGGCATCACCAACTCGATGGACATGTGTTTGAGCAAGCTCCAGGAGTTGGTGATGGACAGGCAAGTCTGGCTGCTGCAGTCCATGGGGTCGTAAAGAATTGGACACAACTGAGCAATTGAAATGAACTGATACTGACTTTACTGACACTCTATTTTTCATGGGGACTATAATTCACAGTAGAATCTACCACCTAGGTGAGTGACCTTTTCCTTGCTCTTCCACAGACTGAATGGAAGTTTAACTCCAGGCACTGATGCCGAGGAGTCTCCAAAGGAAAATGTCCCCCTCCACCAACAGTGAGTCTCCAAAGGAAAATGTCCCCCTCCACCAACAGTGAAGAGTACAGCATCAACCTATATATTTTAAACAACATCCATGCCTTCTAAGCATTTTCCTCATATTTTGTGATCTTGAAACAGGGATGTGAGCATCACAGAGGACTCTGGAGAACATGTAGCCCAAATGAGACAAATTTACCCATCAGGAAGTTGATGTACAGATAGGGCGACTTATCTACAGTCTTAGAGCTACAACATCTATTTCCACATAAGGCATCTCCCCTAAGAGTTCTCTGGCTTCAGCAATAAGTCCTTCCCAGCCATCTCCTTTCCCTAACAAGCAGTACAGTAGGGTTATGGGGGAGCACAGAGAGGCATCATGTAGACCACCCAAATCCGTTTGTAAAAGGTTAGGGGTTAAATTTGAATCTCCTATCAGCTTGGCATTCTTTCCAAAACATCCTTTCTTGCCTCCCTACCCCCTCCCCATCCCACTAGTTGAAGAAAGGACATGTACACCTTAAAACAGTTGAATTTTAGTCACAGAGAAATGGATAAACAAGTAAACATGAGTCTACACTGTTAAAAATCACACATCCAAGGACCCAGAGAACAGAGAGTAAAATTTCCATCAGAACTACTTGGGCAAGTTAAGTATTATATTCAGTTATAATTTATATCATTCTACATACACAGAGAGAAGTAAATCTTCCTGAATTTTACTGCTATATTTTACTTGTTGAAAACACTGTGCTATGCAAAATTCAATCAGTAATTAACATTGAGAAGGCATATATTTGAAGATGCAACAAAATATATGAAAAACAAAACAAAAAAAAACTTTCTCTTAAGAACCATATAATCTAGATAAGGAGACATGCCTCATGCATAAGAGAGGTAGCCACTGACAAAAATAACCAGGGCAGTCCATGAATAATCCCAAATGAGATCATATAAAATATCGAAACTCAGAGATCAAAAGCATGAAATGACACTGACCATGGAGAATCTTCTAATTAATTTTGAAGTTCTACCTTCCTGTTGAAGATGGAGAAGCATCGGGAAACTGACATGATCATGTAACACAAATACAGTAATGAACACATATTTATTTTCTATGAACACACTTTGTCAGACCTGTGGTCCTTGAGTTTTCCCTCACTCAATCTGTAATAACAATCTAACTCACATCCCAGACATCCCTTCACCCAATTTTTTGTGAGACTGAAATTAAGTCTACTCTAAAATATTGTATTTGGCAAATTACATATTTGGAAGGAAAAGTATTCAGAAACACAGTGAGAAACATGTATGTGTGAAAGAATATATTGAAGAGTAACCACAACACTTAGAAGTTAAAAGAATTGACTTAGATCTATGGATGTCTGTCTTTATTAGATAGAAGTGATATAAAGCATTCTTAGTTAACTGATTAAAAGACTATTTTTGAGTCTCTGAGCACTAAGAATATAACACAAAGATGGTTCCTTCTCTCATACAACCTGTAGATCAGGACAGAGACAAATGTACAGGCTGTAACCTCATGCGATTAATGATCTCATGGTGACAGAAGCACAGAGGCATGACATTTAATGAAAACTTGGTGTCGTGGAAGCTTCCCAGAGAAACACACCAATAAAATATCTGAAATTTGGAGGCATAATCTTAAATGAATCTGAACTCTGTAGGTTTCACGTCCAGGGGCTCCATGTTTAAAAACATTTTTTTTTTTTTCAGATTAAAAATGAGAACCATTTCCCCCCCAGAAAAAGATTATAGTAGCTAAGTTATTGTGCAGGAAAAATGGCAGCTTGAAGGTGGTAAAACTAAAGACATTTCAGGGATGCAAAAATAGGACCCAGACAGAGTTTTAAGATGCTAACAGGAGACAAATCAAAAAATATTCCTCCTGTTTGATGGTTGATTGAATGAAGTCCTTTCCCTCATTCAGTATGGGCCAAATTTACCCATGATCATTTTCATCAGTAACTACTAGGAAAAAAAGATGGCAGGATGACTACAAATCTCAGCAGACATTTGATACACATAGAACTTTAGTAAATCACTCAGAATGAAAATATTATCATTCAACTATTAAGGGCTTGATTGATCTAGTAATTTCATATAATAAAATGCCTTCATTAAATGTCACTTAACTGCCAAATCAAAACTGTAGAACTTAGATTTCAACTTGGGCCAACATCTGCAGCAATACTCAGTATTGGTAATCCTGATTCATGGAACAATTTGATCTAACTTGTCTCATTATGCAGCACATATAATTAGAAAACAACTGAAAATAAATACTGCAAAGTATTCAGTAAAGAAGCACTCAGAAATAGCTGATAGTACACAATTAACAGCTCTAAAGAAATTACATTTTACAATTATTTTAAACCATTTATGAAACTGATTAAATGTACAATACGCATCACATTAATAAAAATAAACCCTGAGTGAGAAGAATAAAAGTCATTGACTGATTACTTGTGTTTTCTTAAAGAACCCAAAAAGGGAAAAATGACCAAAAGCATAAGAGTATCATATGAAATGATACATTAATATTTAGATATAGGAAACAAAATGGGTCAGAATTAAATTTATATTTATCTCAATGTATGCTATGTGTCAAATACTGAAATCATAAAGATGAATAAAGAAAGATCATGTCACAAAGTTCAGATTCTGTTTGGAACTTAAACATCACTATTATTTCTTAGGTACCACACAGAACTAGTTAAATGAACATCATATCACATCAACAACTCTGCCATGCATTATTATCCCTATATTTCAGAAGAGTAAACCAATAGACAGATATGTGAGAAGATGCCCAAGCACACTGCTATTAAGTAGCAGAGCCAAAAATTGATTCCAAGTCAGTCCAATTCCAAAGACCATAGTTCAAACCCATTAGAATATTATAGCTGAATGGAGGTCTAACAACAAAGACAGCAAGATGTGATTAGATAGTTATTTTCTCATCATATATAAGCCTTGTTTCTTCATTTTTATTTTAGGTGTACTATTTACTTAGAACTTGCTAAAATCAAATTATACAGAGATGCTTAATCAATAACCATTGTTCACTGTGCAGTTAGAAAATTAGATTTTGGTTTTATACTTTTTAGCATAACCTATTGCAATATCATTACATTTACTAATTAATTGCTTTCAGCACTATTTAATAACTAAGATATGTCACATTTTTCAACTTTTAAACCCTCCATCATTTAAGTTTATTTCAGGAAACCAGTTCTCATTTTTATGGTAATGTTTTCACCTAATTCATTTTTAATCTTTTTACTAATGAAAAATGAAATGATTAAAAAATAATTTAATCGAATATGAAATCTCTAAATTACTTTAAGAAACAGTATTTTCCCTTCACAATAGAGACTTGCTTCTTTCCTATCAATATTTATTCTCATGGAAAATTTATAAATAGAACTTTATTTTGATATTAACCCAATTTCAGCCTCTTCTTGATTTGAATGGGAATGACTTCATTGACCATCTTTTTTAAAAACTTTTATCCATTTTTGATTCTTATATGTTTGAAAGCAGCACTCTGGAGCAGCTTATGAAAAAATGGCATGAATAATTAATAGCTAAGATAATGACAAATTTGTTCAGATATTGCTTCAAAAGCTTTGTTGGTAGGAAGAGGAAAGGGAGAGAAAACGATGCTAGGATGAGTATTATAGAAAGAGCTAGAAATCCATTTGATATACATTCATTTACTTGCTAAATTCTTTATTCACATGCTTTTAAATAGAAATTTCAGTATATTTTTAGCAAAGCACAAACACATTTAATGGGATAACCACTATATACATCCAGAGACCAATTCATAAAATGATGAAATGGAATAAATGTCAAATGGTAACAAAATCTACAGTATTTCTGAAATTATGGCTACGCAGTTAATGGTTTTCCATTGCAAGATTAAACTCTTTTGTTGCTCTTTTAAAAGATATCATACATATTTTGTGGGCCCTTCCATTTTTCTTAGTCTAGTTCTCAGAACCAATGAAAGCCCTATAGGAGGAAATTGAAGGTGTTATTGAGCATGATAAAACACGCCACAAATGACTCAGGGAAATGCACTAGAATATAGTCTTTAGAACACATGAAACAGTGTCTTTTGATTCCATATTAGGTATTGTTGGCAAGGTGGTAAAAGCATTGGTCTATTTGCAAGGCAAAAATCATTTCAAAACACAAATAAATATCTTTTCACTGAAAGTTAGACATTCCTGTAGAAATTAAAGACTTGCCACGTTCTGAGGCAGTCACTTTTTCTGCAGAAAATAGCAGCAGTGTTTGAAAGCAGTCATGCAGGCAAACAGCCTTTCTCAATCCTGCTCTTTTAATCCATGTAGTTCCTATCAATATTAACCTCTTATAGAAATTCTTATACAATGTAACTATTGAACTTTCTTTACTAGGAGTGTTACTGTAGCTGTTAGTCATCCCTATAATGTATTTTGCAATCAGCTAAATCATCAAAGTATTTTTTAACAATGAACAGTTCAGAAGTGACAGATCTACTTTCTTGTTCACAACTGCTTATCAGAGAATAGATATCACATATGTTTTCCAGGTGCTTCCTATAGTTAGGATACCTTCACAGAAGCCGCTCATGAAAGATAAGGTCATAAAAGAGATGAAAAATGTGTGAGCTTCATACACTTATGGTTTTATCATCAGACAAGATAGCTTTGGTTAAAGGACTGTAACAGTCAAAAACAGAAAACTGCAGCTTGTATTGAAGGGCGAGGACATTTAAGTTTAAGATTCAGTTTGTGTTTGCTTTGCCTAATAGCCTCACAATATTGTTTGGCTTAAAACAATTGTTTGGTTATAGATTATCCAAACAGAGGTGTCATGTTAAATTAACTCTACATTGCCAAATTACAGACACTGTTACATCTCCAGAGACAAAAAATAAAAACATTCAATTGTTACCCTTTTTTTGCTAGTATCTAAAAATAAAATCTAAACATTTCAATGGTTTGAATAGAGTACATCCATTATTCTGTGGATCCCTATAATCATGCCTGTCTCAAGTTCCCCTTGACTTACTATAAATACATAAGAAAATGTAGGATTTTGCTGTGTTCTGGGTAGTTATATTCAGTACACAAACATTTTTAAATGCATGTGATTTCCTTGTAACTTAAAAATAGCCTTTTTCATACCCCAGAGTATGAATCAAACAGATCAAAAAACAGAACCCACATTTATTTGATTATAAATTTTTAGACTCCAGATCAGGAAACAATCCTTAAATGTTTGATAACAATGGTCCAGGGCTAGGTCTGTTATTCTGAAAAGAAACTCAATCTCTACAGTCAACAGATGACTACTGTAATATTTGTGGCATTGTATTATAGTTAGTAAGGGAAAATTGTTGAAGATACTAATGTTTATGGTAACTATATCAAATAAAAGTCACATTGAAATTATTGATAACTTAGGAAGAAAGAACAGTGCTTTATAAGTTCTTTCTACAGTCCTGAGTATTTATTCCTGACATCAATATCAGCCTCTATGCGAAAAGTTTAAGTTTACTTAAGATTTGGAACATAAGGGAAATTTTCACATGAGATAAAATAAGGCAAATACTCAGCACTGTATCATTCAATAAATTTCACTCCTTGTTATTTCTCACAAGAAAATTTACAAGCAAGTGGAGGAGGCATCTTACTTTAAGAGACATTTCTGAAATACATATTTCAAAATCTACGTTTAAATAAGTTTTATTTTCTCTTCCCCTGCTTCCCCTCAAACCAAACCAATCAAAGGAACAATAACAACAAAACCCTCACTGCAACTAAAACGAAAAGTCACTGCAACTACTATGTTACATTCAGAGGAGCAGTCTACAAAATTAAGCCATTTCTTGCTCCAAAGAGGAGAGAAAGTAAGGCCTGATGGTGTGTAAATGATAATACTCTGAACTGTAATTGACCTATTCAGGGTTCTGTTGTTCGGCCATCAAGAAACCATTAGCTTTCAGTTTTCTGGCCTCAGTCTTCAAGCTTCAAACCCAGCATTCCCTTCAGGAAATCATCATCCTCACCAACATCAACATCATCACCGTCATCATGACCAACATCACCATCACCATCATCACCATCACCATCGCCATCATCATCAACAACAAGTAAAACCAAGCTCACAATCTCTAAAACTGTCTCCCTAGCAAGTAAACCTCGTCTACACAGAAAGATCAAACCAATTTGAGAAACTTATGACCTTTGAATACCATTTTCCATACAATCTAATTGTTTATTCTTTCCTGTTTAACAATTCACTCCAGAGAGGCTTCTCCTTTCTCATAATCCATGGAGCAATATGAGTCATAAGCAATCACTCATTACCACAGTGTTCCATCTCCACAATATAATTTACTCATTATAATTAAGACTTGACTCATGCCACACATCCAAAAAGCCAAGACCAACGGAGAATGCATACTGCGGGACAGCAGCTAACAAAAACTTTGGTCCCTATCTGAATGCCCTTTATCTAACAGTAGTTCAAATACCCTAATGATGATAAATGACTCTCAGAGCTCACAAATAGGGGATAACATTTATTTCTTCTGATAAACCCTGTTTTTTTCTACTGCTTGACCACTGAAATTATATATATCTTACTCTTTCATTTTCTCTCTCTACCATGTATATGGGAAGCTCAGATTTGCCTGTAATGCTTCATTTTCAAAGCATTTCTCTCCCTGTCTTATGCTTCCTCTCATTATTTCCTGTCCTTCACCCTCTGATCACTGTTCTTTCTGATCTCTCTGGCCCATACATATCTCTCCTGGGTGAAGTCCCACTGTGGTTCCACCACAATCTGCATGCTCACCAGTCTCATGTCATGCTGCCCCTCTACTTGGAACCCTATCACTTCTTTTTACATAATTAATTTAGCATTAGATAGCAACTAAAGTGTCACATTCTTAAGAACACTTTAACCTTCCTCACTCTTTCAAACCACCGTGTACCACTTCTGTGATTATTTTATTAATGTCAGCCTCCTCACTAGAATGTAAATTCCAAAATAGCCAAGACCTTCCCTGCATTTACTCACATGATAATCACAGCATGGCCCAAAATGTCTGATATAGCAGGTATTCAATAAATATTTACTGGATTGGAAAAAAACATGCGTGTGGTAAGAAATAACTGCCGCAATGCTTTGAGTTATTCATTATCCCAATAATCAAGCAAAGACAAAAACAATGCCCTTTGAAGCTGAAAATGCTCCACAGTAACAGAACATACAGGTGGGCATGTGGTCACCTGATAATGAATAACACATTCCCACCTTCTCTTCTCATGAGGTGGGCCACTCCTTCAGTTAAAAATAAATTCTCGGCAATGGATTATAAGTGGAAGAGTCCTGGGGAACTTTCAGGAACCTATTCTTACAGCTGAATGTAATCCTAGTGAAGTTTTCATATCTGGGGAGGTGGGGAAGTATTCTAGGTAACATCAGCCTTCTCCAAACTCAAATCCATAATCAGCTTCCACAACTAGGGATGGTCCCAGATTGTTCTCAAGTGAAGTCAAAGTCTCTCGGTTGTGTCCGACTCTTTGTGACCCATGGACTGTAGCCTGCCAGGCTCCTCTGTCCATGGGATTCTCCAGGCCAGAATGCTGGAGGGGGTAGCTGTTCCCTTCTCTAGGGGATCTTCCCAACCCAGGGACTGAACCCAGGTCTCCCAAAGTGCAGGCAGACTCTTAACCATCTGAGCCGCCAGGGAAGCCCATGTTATCAAGAGATCCATTCAAACTGCTTTCCCCACAAGGTCTGCCCATAGCATCTCCTCCCTCGGGGCCAGCAAGAGGTCCTTGGCTGCCGATAACACAGGCAAAACAGAGACAGCATCCAGAGCATTGCCTAGATTTTCAGAAACACGGAAGAATGTTTTAATACAGTGTTTCCATGTGTATTTATACTCTTTATGCTCGGGGAAACTTATCCTAGAATGATAGCAGATTTGAAATTCAGATATCTACTATAAATGCCAAGACATTTTAGGAAACTTATTCAAGGTTTTTCAAAAGTTAGCAAGTAGAAAGCAAACAACATTCTTGATCATTGCTATCTCCTATGAGATCACCCATAATTACTGAAGGTACTAACAGAGGTCGATTCAGGCCTTGTGGGGCCTGAAGCTTATTCAATTGGAGAGGCCTCTCCTTAAAAAAAGAATGCAAAGTTGTAATTACAAAATTAGGTGCAGGAAAGGAAGGAATTAGAAAGGAAATGAGGAATTCTGAAGTTATGTTATACCACATCAAACTAACTAAACAATTGATAAATAAATTTAAAAGGTGAATATGAGTAGATTTAATATTTTGACAATAAATGTGAAGATAAGGTATGCATTTTACGTAAACTGTCAAAATCCATTCCTTTTACTAATGATCTGATTTTGGGGGCGGGGGGCACCTTAAAAAGTTTCCCAACACAGACTGACAGTATTATAGAGAAAACATCATTCTTTTCTAAAAATTGGGTTTCCCTTAGGATATTAGCCTGTTTTCTTATTGTCAGTAACACTATATTTTTATAGAACTGTTTCTTGTTGAGTTACTGTATTGCGGTATTCCCTTTCACTGTCAGTCACTAGGACAAGATACAGGAGTACAGAACACAGGCTTAAATGAGGCAGATCCTTGCTGGCGAATTAGTTTCCATATAGGAATGACGTGCTATGCCATAGGAAGCTTAAGAATGAATACGATGCTTCCTTAATCAGCCTAAACTTAACATTCCCTCTACTCTTTACATACATTCCCTTTTCTCACTTTTAGATATATTTTCCTTCCTTTACTAGATGACTGCATCTTTAAGAAATAAAAACATTCTTTTATATATTTCCCTTTCTGTCTCTGTATACGTGTGGTCACTTACAGGCACTTACACATACCAACACTTACATAACCAGAAACAGGTAACATAGATTTCAGTATTAGTTAACTAGCCTGGATCATAAAAAGAATTGGAAAAAAAAAAAGAAAAGAAAAGATTATCTAAGGCCCAAACTACAGTGTCTTGTTCTAATTCTACAAGAACAAAGGCTGCATCAAATCCCATTGTTAAACAGGTAGTCGAGAAGTTAAGTGTTTTATACATCTATACTATAGATTTCCACCTAGATAAATCTCTATCTTTAAACATAATCCTTAAAGAGACCTTCCCTTCTCACTGTCAGAAAAATATAATCACAGCCTACTGTCTGTGCAATTCCACTTTCCATCTCCGCTATGTGCGTTTAAGACTTGGTAAGATACAGCTCCTGTCAAGTTTCAGAACAGTTTCTTGTCTAATCTTTCTACTTCTCCAGATCTTTGATACAGAACCTGTTAGAATGTATTGCTTATTTTTCCAGTTCCTATGTTTATCTCACTTCCACTCTTACCATCTGCTGCACTGCATTTCCTTCAGAAAAGTGAAAAGTTTTCACAGTGGCCCAAGCTTTCCCTGCAAACAATGCTCTCTTCTCCTCTTCCTTCCTCTCTCCGCTTTTTATTTGGCCTTATTTTATGTTAAGGTCAAACTGTTTTAAAGGGTTCAGTTTGCAAAGATTTTTACAGGGCTGAAATTCCTTTTCAAATAGTTCTGATGGATTAGTAAACATCATTGCTATTTATTACTGATTTCTGCCCAAGCACACACATTTTGGTTTGTGCCCAGTCTTTTGAATTACCTGAAAACAACTTCACAAGAAACAAGCAGTGAGAAATTGTGGCTTATTTCATGCCACCAAATCAGAGTAACAATCAGCCAGTTCGTATAATGAGACTAAAGAGCTTTCAATATAGCCCTCTCATTTTACTGAAATGCCAACTCTACTTACTGAAAATTGGTTTATATGGACAGAATCTTTGAAGGAGGACCAAAAGAATAGAAATCTTTGAAGCACTCCCCTAAAGATTTATTTACCATTTTTAAGTTTCTTGTATTTACATATATCCTTATCTTGACTGACACATCATATCTAATGTGTTAAAAATACCTCAAAAAAGTGAGTTTAACACTTCACATGTCCAGACTTCTTCTGATGCGCTCATCTCCTTCTATAAGGATTATATAATGATGGACATCAGAAAACAAAAATAGCTCTCTATCTTTATAACTACCATAACCTAGGTTTGAATTTGGTATTAACCTTTGGTAATTTTGTGACTTTGGCCAAGTTACTGAAGCTTTGGAGGTTGCAGGTGAAAACAACATCCACCCTGCAGGACAGTAAGTTGATCAGAAACGATATATATACAGCAAGATGTCTGACTTTTAGGAGCAGTCACCAAATGGAAGTTGCTATTACCATTATTATAATTATTATAATTGGTATGTAGTCTCAGTGTCAATCTCTGGAATCTCATTGAACTACTAAAAGAAGCTGAAACAGCAATCTGCATTCGTTATCAGTATTTGCTTCATTGGTATAACACATTCACTTATTTTTACTTGACCTTTTAAGAACAACAAAAAAACTGACTGACTATATTACTGTAATTAAATTCATCATACGGCAGCTTTCCACATTTCCCTTTACACATTCTACGTTTAGCACTACCAGAGGTAAAGATTATCCCATCAGGCAATGGAAGGGCAAATGCTTTAATACTGCCTGTTGCTTCTCAAATGATAATCAAAACATTGTGAGAAATTTTACATACTAACAAGAAACTATGAATTTTATATTAGAAGATTAAAAGCTCTGAAAATCTTCCTTGATTTAAACCTAAAAAATGCTAGTACAGAGAACCAAGAAAATGTTTTTAAATCATTTATGATGTTTAGCAATAGAATGCAGAAAAGACATGGCTACTTCCAAGAGATCAGTTTCTCTACAATGATAACATCTTATCTCAAATTATTATGGGACCAACAGTAGGATTCAAGGTTGTCAACCATGTTAATTCCATATGATTAAAATAAATTAGCTTCTCAAGCTTCCCTAATTCTATGCGTACTTGTAATTTTCTTTGAATAGAAAAATAAATCGAGTTAGTAGATGTAAATGATTGGCACACTAGTGCAGATCTGCATGCATTGCTTTATATATATATATTTTTTAATTTGAACAAAATAAAACTGAAAAAATACTTTTTTAATTTAGAATAACTGCTTATATAATTACTACTTGAACAAATCTACTTCCTTCAAGGAACACTGGCTCTTTATTCTACCCAGAATATCACTGAGAAAGTACAGCAATAAAAGAACTTAAAATACAGTTTTCCTTAATAGTATTCAGCTAAAATCAGTGATTAATTTAATATCTAGATAAAAGGAGAAAGTCAATCTATAATTCAGATGTCTTCTAATATACAAATGCCTAGTTTTACATATATAAAATAATAGGAGATTAAATAAATTCTTTCTTTTCTCCTGAGTTTCAACATTATAGAGAGAACAACAAACTTACACTAAATTTTATAGGTCTTTCACTTGCAGAAACAAAATCAAAAAGACAACATCTCTAAATGATTAAATATGGCTTTATATTGATCTCAGTTTTTTTTGTTAACAATAATGATGTTGATAAAAAATAAAGATATAAACAAAACAGGCAAACATCTATCTCTTGATAAAAAGTCAGGTAGAAGCAGAATAAAACATGCTGTATTACAACATTAAATTTTTTCATAACTTATAATTATGTAATTATATATTTATCAAGTTTTACTATATCTAAAAAATGCCTTTAGTAGATTGCACAATGGAGATCTGTTAATGGCTTACTTACAGAAAAAACAATGAATTTAGTTTATCACATGCAAAAACTTAGCATATATTATCATACAAGATTCATATAAATGATATCATCATGACTCATTTCAACATTCTGTAAAATCAATCATGTTAATTTTATTGAAATTTTCATAATGATATAACTGGGATCAAAGATGAGGTAAACAGATAAAGCCTGATCTGATTCTTACAAATAAAACACTAAGCCTTGGACAAAATTTGAACACTCTCTGGCTCCCCCAAAATGAGAAAATGCTAACTCCCCTGAAAGCACAAATTGCCTTCAAATGCTTCTTCATTTTTTTCCCAATAATTGTGGCTTAAGGAAAATATCAAACTGACAAATAAAAAATACGTTGCGGGATTTTAATATGGCCAGAAGAGTGATACCACAATGTCGTAAGGTATTTCTTCCTTTTTCCAATCTTACAAGATAAAAATACAAATAGGACACCATGATAGCCTCTATTTCTATATTCTAAAAAGAAAAACTGCTTTCCATTTTGCATGGTTGGATGAGTTATGCAAGAAAAATTTAATAATTTTAAAATAAATTTTTTAAAAAAGGAGTACTGGATCCAGAAAAACAGAGGGTTTGCCAAGGAACAATAATGTCATGTGGAGGGAGGGGGAAGTGGAGGAGAAGGGAAAGGAGGTCTGTGCCAAGCAAAGCTGGGGGCTGTTCAATCAGCTCTATCAGGGCTCCATCAGTGTCTCCACTCCAGCCAAATCCAGAGAAAACAAGGAGTCAAAGATTCAGGTCAATAAGCTTATAGGCGATTTGCACAAACAGCTCCTCCAGCAAGGTAAAAAACAAAGTCATATTGGCTTTTCTTTTTTATTCCTTCTCTTTGAACTCCCTGGTCCAAACACACCCTGGAAATGTCAATGTTATATGCAAGAATTTAAAAAGCTCAGCTTCTTAATCCCGTTAAGAAAAAAGGAACAAAGTTGCCTGTAAAGATCTCCTTCCTTACTAAACTCAAAGTGATTATGGTAGAGCTGCCTTTTGCAGATTCTGATTCCAGTTGCCCAAGCATCAGAGGAGGCAAAAACATGTCATTAAAAGCACAAGTGAGGAAGAAAGAAACCAAACTGACTGAAAAGCGTTTATAAACTATATGTAAACAGACTTTCTGAACTAAAATAATAAGAAAATGAAAAGTAAAAACGAAAACAGGAAATAAAATAGCATGAATGCTTGACACTGAATCAAGTGAAAAACAAGCAATTACTATTCCCCTAAACAAATCTTTATGAAACTGTTTTTGCTTTTCTTCTAGTATTAAGAATCTAAGATAATATTTTTGTTGCTTTACCTTGACATGAGGGGTGGGGGATGACAAAAGCCAATAATCGAGGCTTTAACTGATTACAGTCCAAAAAGAAATATGGCTTTTCCTCTGTTCTTAAATTTTGAACACAGCTACAAAATGACACAAACCATGGAAAGAAAGGCAAGAGTTGGGGGAGAGGAACATTCCCATGCGTCTGGAAACATATTGGCAGAAATAGCTAAGTACAGTGATGAAATTATTCTGATTTTCATGCCTCCTGCTCTATCTTTCTGAGTCAAGGATGTGAAAATTTACAGAGAACATATACTCAGCTCTGGTGTTGTGGAAGGGAGCAAAGAGACTCATTAGCCTCACACACCCCTAAACTGTTCTTCCGGAAACTGCATTAATGAGCTACAGATGGAGTCTCATCAAGACTGTGGCTAAAGGGATGATTCCAGTTGGAGTTATCTGTATCTCCTGACAGCTTCCCCGACTTTCTTGCTTCCATTTCCTGCTTTCACCTGTCCTCTCCGCAGCCCTTTCTTCTCTAGGTAGATACAAACTATACAAACTATGTCTGATCACGCCTTTCTCTCTCTTATACCTCAGCTCTCCTCTGCGGCTTACCCAAGCTTTCCACTGCAGTAAGAACCCCAGAGATTCCTAGAGATGTCAATTCCACAGGTATGGCCACACCTCTCCTAGGTCGCCCCAGCTCTCTGCTGTCCTCCTCTGGCTTCCTGCGACGCTAGCCTCTCAGGTACAGTCAACTTGATCCGGGAGTACCAGAAGCTCACTCCCTTCCCTCAGGTCTCCACTCAAAGTTCACCCATCCTACCATCACTCTGTATAAGGCAGTGTGCAGCACACACCACACACACACACACACACACACACACACACACACACACACACACACACACACAGCCACCCACCCACCCATCCACAGTGGCATTTTCTCATCCCCATCTGTTCTGTTTTTCTTCATGATGTTCAGCATCACCCATTATATTATACAATGTGAGTTTATCTCTCTCTCAAGAGTGGGGATGGACTTTCATCTATTGTTGCATCCCCAGAACCAAGAAAAGGGTCCGACACATAGCAGATGCCTAACATATAAGTTGAGTTGTACTGAATTCAATCTGTGGAACTGAACTGGAAGCTTCTGCCAACCTAATTATCTGTTTATGTTTGGTTTTGCTTTGGTATTAATTACTTCTGGGGCTAGAGCTAAATCCAAGTCTGAGTAACTCAGACTTTATTCTATTTTCTTCAATGTGTTTTGCATTTTGGTATTCTAAAGGTTTTTAAATACAGAAACACGACCTTTCCTTTCTGCACATTACCTGGGTCAAATGTTTTTGAATGTGGTGAGAATGCCCATTGTTACACTGTATCTGTTTTCTTATTTTATGGATTTCCATTAAGCTCCCTTTTTTCAACCCTAACTCTTCCAGATTGAAGAGCTCCAACATTAATTCATCTCTTCAAATAAAACACTGCACCCAGTGACCTCTCTGATCATTCTCTGTATCTAGATAGTAGGACTATAAGAAAGGTTTGCTTTTCTTTCAAAATCAACTTTAATGACATTATTTTCCCTTTCAGACTTTGTTCAGAGATGATGCCATCAGGGACCAGTTTGTTAACTTTTTCCGAAAATCACTATTGATAATGCAAAGTTCATTAATACATAGTTTCTTCGGAGGTTTGTGGTTGGTTGCTTGTTTGCTTGTTGACAGCATCATTTTCTAACAGCCTAATGGTACTGCCTGGCAATTTTCTGTCTGTTCACTTACCCTGTGACATCCTCCTGGAATGTATCCCAAGATAGGTTTATCTACTTTAGTCATTAACAAACTTGAATATTTCAGTGAGGAAACCATCTTCCAAATAATTAATAATAGTAAGCCAGTTTTAGAACTGCTTTAATATTACCACCACTATAAAACTTACTGTCTCTGAGTTGATCCAAAAATTGCTAATATATATGAGTCCCTACCGGCCAGCCGTGAAGTAACTAAAAGCTCCCCAGGTTGCTTTCCAGACCACCTGTATTTCAATTTATACTAGTTTGCTTAGCTCTAAACCAACACTGATGTTCTTCCATGTTTATTCTGTAAGCTAGAACAAAGGCAGAAAAAAAGGCACTGAAGCAAATACTTCAGTGCCACAGGAAATGTGCAGCACTTATGGACCCAGCCTTGATGTCTTCGTCATCTGTAAATTCAAGGAAATAATTCTTGCTTGTTTCCTTCCTCTCTGAGATACAGTAAGGCAAGATGCCAAATGATCTAAACTCACTGCACCAAAGAGGATGATGCACATTGAAAGCAGTGCTTTGCACTTTGCTAAATTTCTTAAAATCTAAAAGGATCAAAGCAACTTTGAAATAGCATCTTTTTATAAACACAGTTCATTTGATTCATTTCAAAGATGAAAAACAAAAACATGAAATATGCAACTAACCCAAAGTAAAAAGTGAAAAAGGAATCAATAGAATTGTCAGATTGAAATGTTAGGCCCCCTATGACTAGAACAAGGTTTTATTAAAGTGATCTTTTCCATTTTAATTGTGAATATTTAGGCTTTAGATTCATATGATTAAAAATTCTACACATTTAAAGATGACAAAAGTCTGACCACCTTGTTTTACATTTCTGTGGAATACTACATTATAAGAGTGATTTGGATCACATTTAATCACATTTTATAACTAGGAACTTTACTAACATTAATAGACACTTTGAGACTTGTGAAAAAAAAAGTCTTCCCTTTGACAACAAGAGAATAGATAATATTCATGTGGAACAGAGGAAAATGCCACAATAATAAGTAAATAACTATTCTAAACACTGAAAACATCCTGCATAATATAGAGGTTCAATTTCAAAAGGAAGCAGCAACTTTTACCCATGATAAGCTACCTCTCCAGAAAGTCGAAATTTTTCTTCTTTTCTAAAAAAGAAAAGTTACAATAGATTGCTTTTATACAAAACACAGTTGCTAAAATATAAATGAAGATATATTGTAACTATATGAATATCTCAATACTCTTCTCTAACAATGTGTCAAAACACCTTGTTTGGAAAACAAGATACTCCAGCCATGTTTTTGTGATCTTAGTTTCTAAATTCCTGTCCTATTTGATAAGAAAAAAAATTGATGTTCAAAAATGTTATCTCTGGAACCCAGTAAAGCAACTACCAGATTGTGATTCTGACTAATTTTTAGACAAAGAAACTTTCAAAATAATCCAATTCATTTTCTTACACATATTTACAGGGCTTAAGTTGTCACAAATCATATAGAATATATGCAAAAGTATGCTTCATCAATGATCCCAACTTAAAAACAGTTTCATCAGAATAACAATTATCACATGCTTCTTCAGTTATGACACTGGCATCATTAACCATTTAAATACATATACTCTTTTAAACCTAATCTATCTTCTTCCCTGCAACAGGCAAGAAAACATAATTATGTGTCACTGAGACTAATATGTAAATTTCTGCAGAAAGATTAGATTCTAATTTTCCAGAGAGAAAATTTTCTCTTCCTATTACAGTTAATCAACTTAAATGAAAAATGAATGGAATCCCTGTATGACCTCAAGGGGATGCAATTCATATCAAAGAGCTGTCTCTCTTTCACACCAGTTCTGACTACTTCAGTAGGAATTCCCTGGTCTCACAACTTAGGAGAGTAAAATAATGAAATTCTTTTCCTATTAAATAAAGCGACAGTGGTTTGAAATAGTAAAGTAATATTTATCCTAAAAAATATTATGTTAAAATTCGAATTCTTATTCCCACCTAGCATTATTATCTAGCTTCAAATTAAACAGAGAATTATTTGTATAGTATATATTAATTATATATTTTTAATATATTACCTATGTGTGCATGTATGTGCTAAGTCATTTCAATCATGTCCAACTCTTTGTGACCCTTTGGACTGCAGCCCACCAAGCTCCTCTGTCCATGGGGATTCTCTAGGCAAGAAGACTGGAGCGGGTTGACATGCCCTCCTTTAGGGGATCTTCAGCAACCCAGGGATCAAACCTGCATATCTCTTGTCTCCTGCATTATAGGCAGGTTCTTTACGACTAGCACCACCTGGTAAGCTCCATGTTACCTACATTATATATTAAATGTTACTTTGATATATTTTTCAACTTTGCAATTATTTATCAAACAATTAATAATGTCTATTAAACAATGTTCTTAAGAGTTTTGTTTCAGTTTTGTTTCTTTTTTTTTTTAGTCCCTCAAGGCCTGTCATTATTTTTCTTTCAGTTAAGACTCTGTTTAGTATAGATGGAAGTTATTATTCTGAGACTATAATTATGTAATCCTATAATAAGCATCTGCTATAAGTCCATTCAGGACTTCCCTTGTGACTCAGACAATAAAGTATCTGCCTGCAAAGCAGGAGACCCAGGTTCGACCCCTGGGTCAGGAAAATCCTGTGGAGAAGGAAATGGCAACCCACTCCAGTATTCTTGTCTGGAAAATCCCATGGACAGAGGAGCCTGGTAGGCTACAGTCCATGGGTTTACAAGAGTCGGACACGACTGAGCAACTTCACTTTCTCTGTAAGTCCATTTTCTTCCAAGAAGCTACTAACTTAAAACTTGGAGTTCTATTAGGTTGACCAAAGAAGTTCATTCGGGTTTTCTGTAACATCTTACAGAAAAACCTGAACAAATTTCTTTTGCCAACTCAATATATTCTTTCATTAAACACAGGTCATCACCAATGATTATTACCAAATGTAAACATCTAATAATTATTATTACTGCTCTCCCTGGATTAATAAATTGACAAAAATTCTTGAGTCCATACACTAAGTCTTTTAAGGACAAGAGTAGACGAATACATGATACTTAATAGCTATTGGTTCCTTCCTTTATTGCGGTCCCGCAATGTAAGGTAGGTACTCCATAGTGCACAAGAGTATATTTCCTGATAAAGATGGAAAATGGGATGCCTTCAAACATATTTAAAAACTCTTCCTCTCCATCTAGCTCTACTATGTATTTCTGTGGTTATGCAGCATCAAGAAATGGTTCTAATAGGGAAAATATTAATTTAGCCTGAAATCTAAGTGAATACTAAAAAAGAAGGTCTACTATGTCCCTGCCACTCTTGTTTTCAACCAAAAGTCTCTGATGTGGGGCCAAGGACCAGGTTACAAAGTCATCTTGAGGTCTCCAGGAGTTAACGGTCAAAGAGGTTTTCTGAACTTCAATGAAATCAAGTGCTGGTGTTGTCACTCCTTAAACTGTGGATAGTTTTAGGGTATTGAGCTTTATGGACCACAGGGATGGGAATGGCTCACTTCTTTTATTTCTAACATGCCAGAATCAAGAGAAAGTTATACTGAGGTTTTAATAAAATGTATCAAATATATATAGTTGGCTGCTGAGACATGTATATTAGCAGTTTGGGGGGATGATATACCAGCATTCTTGATTTCAGACTATCAATTCTGATCATCAAATTCACACAAACCTGTAAAAACTCATGTCCCATAGTTTCTCTATCTGCCTAAAACAAAAAAATGTTGCTTACAGAAACATAGATATACAGAGATAGACACACACTCTCAGTCATGCCCTATGGGAAACAACCATGGTAAAACAATAAAGTAGCTATTCTAAAACCAAAAAAGTAATCTGAACACTTGTGAAATTATACATTGGTGCAGGAGGTAACAGAAGACCCATCTCACTTGCAAAATCAATCAAAAAATTAAAAAGAATCATAAGAACCCTTAAACTCAGTTTTGGAAAAGCAGCTTAAATAATGAGTATACATGACTGATGAGAACATAATTACTGGCAGGACCACTTGACTCCAAGTCAAGATAGGCTGGAAATAGGTTGAGGTTCAGCCTATTTATAACAGAGGTTATAATAATATAAATATAACATATAATATAACATAATAAAATATAAAATTAATATAAATATAATATAAATATAACAGAGGTTCTTCCTCTTTATAATGTTAGTGTATCATAAGAATATCTAGACGAGAGAAAGAGGGTGTATTTCCTTATTTGTCAGTATCTAAAAAAAGCACCGTTCTCAATGTTGACAAGTCAATGTCAAACACTTAAGGCATTCAGTGTTCAAAAGGAGTGAGCTCAAACCTTGTATAGGGACTCTGGCCCATTCCCTGCTCACCCTCAATGATGAATTCAGTGCCTTGTAAACAACTGACATTAAGTAATATTTGTTGAAGGGATAAATGATGAACACTAAATATATTATAGTCAAATGTCTAAGCAACATGAAAATATTCAGTCAACTGGCCAATCAATATGAAACTGTATTTAAATATACAATATGACTTATGAGTTATAAAATTTCTTTTATCTTTCAAAGTAATGTTGCACTTTAAAAATCCTGTACACATTTTCGGACTGTTGAATTATATATTAGCACCCTGAACACTCTTCCTCCAGTATATCAGTGCATTTTTCAACTACACAAAATCATCTGAGTAAATGGACTCACATATCACATCCAGCCATTAATGATTACCTTTGTTGCAAAAGTATTCCACCTCTTCACAACTCAGATTTTCAGGCCCAAATTCTGTGGAGAAGCTTTCCTCCAGTGGAAAGTCACCCTTTGAGATAATGTCTGTTTCCTCTGATGGACATTCTTCTTCTTCCTCTTCAATGGCATCTTCTAGCGGCCCTTGAAAAAGAAGAGGGACACTGTACCAAAAACATCCCAAGAAGAGAGTGAAATAAAATCCTTCAATAGGGTCTTTTTGTTTAGGGTGATGAGGGACGATAAGGTATTCAATGAAAGGACAAGTAGTAACAACGGTACCCAGACAAGATAATGTCACATTTGCATCAACAAGTAATATTGAGCAATGCAACAAGTGGAAAGAAACATGTTCCTGAAATTACTAAATAGAAAGCAAACTCCATCTCCCATCCTTCCCCACCCCCAACTTGAAGCCCAAAGCTTATGCTTTTATTCTCTCCTGAAGAGCAAAACTGTGCACTTTATGTTCATTTGTTAGAATTAACTGCCTGGTAAAGAGTACAAGTCTCTTTTACACTGTTGTACAATTTTACCTGAGATTTTAATAAAGATTTAAAGTAATTGAATGCATTTTAATTGAACTGAGATTTTAATAAAGTCTATACTTTTAAAAATCCATCTTAAGAGTGGATTCCAAGAAAAGATTTCATTATATGTGTTTGAAGCTTGAAGAAAAAATTACATATTTCTCTCCCTGATGAAAGCATAACCCTATTCATAATTAATTGAATTTTTTCTGAAATGAAAAGTAGTTTTCTAATGAAAAAAAATGTAATTTGTATTTATGTGATACTTTTTCTGTAATAAAAATACAAGTTCCTTAGAGTGAATGAGAGTCAGGTGCATTACATTAATGGGCCTATTTTATTGAAAGGAAAGGGTGGGCTGTAGTTGTTGAGATGGATCTGAAGTGGATGACATGGAAATACCACATGGCCGATTGTGAATTTCTGACTGCCCAGAAGAATCAAAGTATCCGACTCATTTTACTAAGTGGAAGCCTGCATTTGCTCCTAAAGAAGCACTGTGGCATTTCATCCAAGGAACACAATTATGGTAATTTGTACTAATTGTCACTCATGTCAGCAGTCTCATCAGACAGGCTAAATACTTAAAAGGCTTAGGCAGTCTCTTTCTCTTACTTCTTAGAAATGTGGATTTAAATTTAAGGTATGCTCAAGTCAAAAAAAATTATTACAGAGAGTTTCTTTGTCCTTTTTAAAATTTATTTTTTCTTCTTTTCTCCAAAATAACAAATGTTAAGGAAGAAAGGATGCACTAATTCCAAACACTCTGGTAATGTGCTTTTTCTTTTTTAATTCTAGGTGGAGAGTTAAAAAAATCCATGTGTGCTCAGTTGCATTCAAAAGCCATGGATCTCATATTGGTTTTTATCTCTTATTCATTATTTCAAGTAATATATAATCTTTCACCTTTTAACAATTATGTCAAGTACTAAGACATGCAAGGAATATATAAAATAGTAATAAGGTAAAATATTACAATCACTAAAACAGTTATTTGAATAATTTTAATTATTAACTGCAAGTCTAACAAGGATAAATAAAGTAAATAAAATAAATAATTTAAATAAAATAAAATAAAATAAAATAAAGAATAAAATAGAGTATTTTCCATGTTTTTATTTTTTCAAGATACCTAGTTTTAGTAACAAGTTTGGTCAAAATAAGACACCTAAACTGTCTCATTTTTGTATCTTATATAGGACTTTCAAAGTACTTTCTTATGTGATCTTTAAAATAACCCAGTGAGGTAGGTATAGGAATTATTATTCTTTTATTTTGGTAAATCTGGAAAGTAAAGGTCAGGTTAGTTAACCAGAATAAGGCTACAAGTTAATATGTGAAAAAGTTGACATGAAAACACTATTTTATTTAAAAATACCTTTAACACTACACTATATGCAAACCATTCTTTTGCAGTTATAAATGCATTCTTTCATAGGTAAAACTATAAAACAGGTTACTCGTAAACACAGAATCCTTCAGAAATTGCTCATGTCTACTAACATAACTATTTTTAGATGCTTAAAGATCTAGTCTTAAAATTGAGAAGCCTCTCACTGCTCTTCTCAGATTACCAAAAATCAACCAAAATTTTAACCCTCCCAGCAAAAATAACCAGGAAAGTCTTTTTTATAGACATTACCAAAAATAAAATAATTGATTATGAATATTTAATTATTTGCATAATGTATATCCTTACCAAGTAATTCTATAAAGGAAACTGTCTTAATATCAGTTTATATCATGTAACAGACAAGATAATATAGACTTCTTTTGGAATACATACTCTTGGGTTTGGTTAACAAAAAATAAAACTCTAATTGTAAAATAAATATTTTAAATAATTGATATAAATTTTACTGACTGTCTTTTTTACTTATGTATGCTCTTCAATTACAAAAGCCTATATATTATAAAGAAAGTGCATGCATATTACTAGAATAAAATTAATAGTAAATACTTTGTGTTTTAAAAATAAAATGTGAGCAAACTTTCTAACATTTGTAAAAGAGTCTTTATTGAAGATAATATGTACTTGAACAATTTAAAATCGCACAGGACTTAACAATTTGGCTCCAATAGTATACATTAAATTAAAATTTAATCACTTTATTAAAAACTAGATGGAAAATTTCATGTGAAATTTTGAAAGAAACCCACAAAACATTGATATAGGGTCAATAAGTGTCTAACCAAGCTATTCAAATATATAAACATATGTCACAAAGGCTTCTACATCATATATAACTTTTATTTATCAAAGATTATGGTAAGATCTTAACTGACAGTATAGTGTTCTATATTCCAGCGGCTGTTTTATTTTATGTTGGCTATCTATTTGCAATTCAAAGCATGTAACTGAAAAGAAGCACTTATTGTCAAAAAAAATTACAAAATCCAAATGAAAGGTAAAAAAAAAGTTCTGAGTTCATTGCTCAAAATGCATGAGATCTCACTGTCAATATTTATAACAGGTTAAAAAAAAAAGGTGATTTAGTAACCAATGTGTATTTCGCCCAAAGCACGTGTCTGATTGATATAATTCATTGTACTTTAAAATGTGAAATTACTAACCATTTCTTTAGCTATGCTATCAAATCAGGCTCTGGCAAAAAGGTTTCTCTTAAAATGCATAGTATTTATGGTTTAAGATTAGATCTCACCCTACTCTCTATATTGCAAACCTTACAGATAATCGGTGGCTATAAACTAACATTTTAAGAGGGTAAGAGACACTTGAAGCAGAAGCACAATTAGTAGCACCAGTGAAGGGGGGAATGTGTGTGGATTAGTGGGCACAGAAGTCCACTTCAGAAAAATCACCACATCTAATTTGACACAAATAATAATATCCACTTAGAAAAGGCTTACGACTGAGTTCTCTGTGCCCTCATGGAGAAAATTGCTTCTGATTGAGGCCACTTGGCAGGCAAGTGAAAGGAAATCTGAATTTCAACTCTTCAATTGCTTCTGATTTACAGATACTCAAACACACTCCAGAAGGAATAGTCTTAATGTTTATAAATATAAATATTTATCTGATTTTCCAAACGCGAACAATTAGCTGTACATCTTAAAGTTAGGAATACAACAATGTTGGACATCAGGCCCACAACACTGTTAATCATCTCTCAGAATGAAGAGGCATCTTTTCATCTTTTGTATTGGATTAATAATAGAGATTACTGAAGATTCTGGTGGATGCAAAGAAATACTTCCATTTTCAGAAAGGGAGATAACTGGTACCCAGGAACCACCTGAATTGACCATTCCTTCTACTACTTCTGCCCTCTAGAGATAAAGCTGAAGCTAAGAAGGGTGGTGCAGATTCACAACACTCGACAATACCCAGGACCTTCCCAAAGTGCAGGAAAGCTTTATCTGTGTGTGTTAGTCACTCAGTTGTGTCCGACTATTTGCGACCCCATGGACTGTGGTCCGCCAGGCTCCTTTATCCATGGCATTCTCCAGGCAAGAATATTGGAGTGGGCAGCCACTCCCTTCTCCAGAGGGTTCATCCTGACCCAGGGATTGAACCCGAGTCTCCTGCCTTGCAGGCAAATTCTTTAACATCTGAGCAATCAGGGAAGCCTGCTGGTACTTGCTAAGGCTTTATTCACCCAGCACCAACAGATACGTTGCAAAAGTTGAGCCTATGTGTGGCAGAAATTTTTCACCTGGTGGTTGTTTCAGTGATTCAGAATTGGCAAAGAACAATAGGAGCATTCAAGGTCAAGCAGTCCTATCCTATACAAAGGTAGCATAATCACTGAATGAAATGAATGTCAAGAACTAGATTTATTTAGTTAAGAAGCATTTTGAGGAGTACTTCTCCCTAGACAAATGAATTCATGAGAAAATTATTACTATGATTTCAGGTGGTTAAAGAAATCCCTGAAACCCATCCAAAGCCACTGGAGTAAAAGCTAGATGATAAAAAAAAAAAAAAAAAAAAAAAAAAGGCAAACAAGCAAAAACTCCAGGGAAAAAATATAGGAGATATATAAGAATTTAGAGGAAATAGGATTAAAATAAGCAATACAAGGAGGAAATATAAAAAATGATAAAGACCAACATCATAAATATTAAATCAAATAAACATGTCTTTCAACATATATTATCTTGATAAAAAATTTCCTACTCTGGCAGCCTACTATAAACTAGACTGATCCTCACATAAATGTCAGATTGTCTTTGTTCATATAAATTCAAAGCACTTCAGAATGAGGCACCCAAGAAAGAAATTAAATTCTACAGAAATTAATATACATTGTCAATTATGAAGAAGAGAAATGCCAAATTCTATATTCTGATACAACATCCCCCAAAATGGTTTCTTTCTCTTAAGTTCTCACTAGAATTAATTTATTATAAATTATTTTGGTTAGGTTTTTGCATATATTTTGATTAAAACAAGACACTTTGCCATAATGGAACTATAGAGAGCATTCAGTCTCCTCTCCACGCATTAATATTCTAAGCATTCTAGAGGCTGCACAAGACTAGCCACCTAGCAAAATGAGACTGTTTCAGAATACTGGGCAGCCTTGATTACAACCGACAGGTGGGAAGAAAGTTGAATTAAAATATTATCATCCCCAATAATTATAATAATCCATCACAGTGTGCTCAGAAATTCTGCTAGGTGAGTTTCCTCTAAAAACACACAAGTATTTCCAAACCTTTTTATTCTGTGTTTTTAAATGTATGCCATTTCAGGTCATTTTTACATCTGTTAGTATTATTAAAACTGTCATCAAAAATTTATTACATAATTTTACATATAGAACATATGCAGAACAAAGAACACGTGATGAAATAAATTTCTCAAAATCTCAATGAACAAATGAAAATGAAAATGGTGTACTGTCTCCAGGTTGCCAGCTCCTGTTTTGTGCTTCTTTGAAGCTGTTTGCAAAAGAATCACTCACACAAAGGAGTAAGAAGGTACATAAAACCTAGTATATATAAAACAATAGAGATCTGCAAATCTGACAATTCAAACAATAATATATACCATACTTTAATATTACATAATAATTAGCCCATATTTTCATGTAATGCTATCTTTCAAAGAGTGAATATGACAATATAAGCTAGGGATAGACAAATTCTGGTTTACATTTAATACGTAATATACAAATATGTCAAAACTCTATACAGGTATGTGGCATGTTAGATAATAGGTAAGGGGAAGTAACATAAACTTTCCATTCTAAACTTATGTTACATTTTCTACATGTGATAGAAATGTGGCAGTGGACTAATATTAATATTTAAATTGGATGTCATTACCAAATCCTCTGTATTCTAGCCTCATATATCTTCATTAATCTCAGAATGATATTCATAAAACACAAAATATAAAATCCTTCTAATAGGAAAGACTGTTAGTTTCATACATTTTGTACAATATGGCCTGTTTATTCAATTAGAAATGAAAAGTAAAAATGCACCTCTAAAAAGCAGAAGTCCACAAAAATGCACTCCTCCCCATCTTGTTATGGAGTAGAAACACGTCTATCTTTAGAGTACTAATACCTTTTGACTGTATCTGGGGCATTTTTTGTGGCTCTCAGTAGTTCCTCTCTTATAGTTTTCAGCTGCTACACTCAGATTCCTTAGACTCATCATTACCCTGTGGGCACACCTCAAAATGCTACTCACCTGGTTCCTATTACATTTGTCTCATGCATATCCCACTGAGCCATTTAATGAGAAGGGGCAGGGAGGAGGGGTGCTCTTTGGACAGTGCAAATCCACACTAACTCATGTAATTGAGCTTAACAGCAAGAATAAAGCCTTATTTCTGTAGTTTAAAAAAAACAGCATTTTAAACGAGCAAGTTCTTCCTGCAGTCACTCACTTTTAACAATAGTTGCATCAGGGGATCTAGTAGGAAGGAAACATTTTTATTAATTTTTCTCTTATCTGCCAAAAGAATGTTGATTTTTTCATTTGCGTTTGTTGCCTGCAGGTAGCAGACCACAGAATTATATGGTAGAAATTCTTCTTTTTGATTAATTTCTTTCCATGTGTTAGGTTATTTCTTATATATAATTGATTTTGGGCTTTGCTCATAGCTGTACATCTTTTTTATATCTGTACCAACTGCTGTCCTTCAATCTAGAAAGTTGAAGGAAATTACCTGAATTTGTTAAGTTTATTAAAAATGAGATCTGTGAATATTTAAATTGAGTTTTGAAATGTTAATGCAAAAAAAGATATTAGAGAATTTTTAATGGTGGGTTCAATTTGACCATATTCCATTGTAAAAAGAAGAGAAGAGGGTCAGGTTTTATTCAAATTGTTTCTTTAGGGGCAAAAATGAACTCTTTGATTTCTAGAAAAATAGAATAATATTTTTGCTACAAGGTCCTTGGCCATTTTTATTAGATAGCAGTATTAACACTTCTTACATGTAAATCTGAGAACACTTTAAATTCTTTAATTTTTTCCCCTGAAATGCTCTGTTTTTGGAACCTTCAAATTAAGTCAATGATGCTAACAAGAAAATACTTTTGCTTGCAACATATGCAAACCTAGCAAGCAGCAACGAATCGTACAGAGCAGATTAAACACTGACATCACAGGAAAAACAAAGTCAGATGAGAAAATCCAGATAAATTTAAACTAGAATCTCTAATGACTAATTTACTCTCAGGCAGTAACACAGGCATTGAAACAAAGTCGGTTCATTAATAAGTGCCTTGTGCATTGACCCAGGAAGTCAGTGACAGAGTTGGCACTGAAATTCACATATTTTGTAATCAGGTCTCTCAGTCAGAGCCCCACAAAGCTTTCTGAGGATGGTAACTCTATCACAAAGAAACACAAAAGTATATTCATTACTAAAACTATGTATTTCTACATGATTTGATATATTTCAATAATACAAAGCCCTTAGTTGGTAATGACTAAAAATAAATGAAAATCTTATATTTTGTTATTTTTATGAAATTTTCATGCATGCATGTATTTATTCATTCATTTGTTATTCACTTAACCAGTATGTATTGAGGGTGAAGCACATGGCAGGCACTATATCGTGTACTGAGTTAACAGTAATGTACAAAGTGGACGGTCCCAGCCAGAAGGGAGTGGATAACTGAATGAAGGAGACAAATGTTACACATACAAGACATGCAACTATTTTTTTTTTAAAGATACTCCATTTTAACATGCAGAGGGCAAGAAAGCCTTCTTAGATATCCTAAATTCCAGTTATTTGTGCATTTTCTTATTTCCTCAGATATAATTTTATCTGACCTCCATTTGTAACTGGAAGTAACAAGTATGGTACCTAGCATTTAACCATGGCATTTAATAGTTATTCAAATAAGAAAATTTTAGCTGAATTTAATTGTCATAAAGTTGAAGATCAAATCAAGGAGAGAGAATACTGGGTCCAATTATTACTAATTATATTGTTGAAGGAAGTTTATTCTGCTACCAGTGTGAAATCCATGTCATCTCCTGGTTATTCAAATCAGGTACCACGCACCCACAGTCTGCCAAAAGTTTTCTGGGGGATGTGGGATCAGGCAAGCAGAAAATCTTCCACAAAATCAACTCTGCTATCACAACAGATCATCAGGTGTTACCCGGAATATGAATACAGTACGTTATATTATTCTAAAAGTACCATGACTATTAAAAATGTATTTGAATCTACTCACAGAACCTCTTATACATGATATGTGAGTGATATTTATTAGGTGAATTAATCAGAACTTATAAGTTTATAGACCTGTACAAGAAAAAAAAATGCATCTTCTTTAGAAACTTCAAAGCACCATCAAAATGCAGCTAGTATTCTTATTTGACAAAACTGTGCAAAACTAGAGAATAATATCCTATATTGTTTTAAAAAGCTAAATTAGTATAAGCAAAAGAGATGTTATTTTTTTTAATTATCTTGTTTATACAGAGATACAAAAAACAGAGGCAAAGGGAGCCTAGTCTTCTGACTCTAGAATGAATGCATATTTCTTTCTCTTTCTAGAGCAAACCAAAAACAACGCACATGTTGGTTTTTCAAAAGTCTACAATAACAGCAAAAGCATTAGCCAAACAATAGATATTAAATAAAGGATTCTGACGATTAATTTCTTAAACAATTTCATGAGGCAAAGATGAATCAATATGGTCCTTAAAAACATTCAGGATGCATTTCTTTGTCTCATAAGCAACATATCTGCGTCATTTGAAAACATCCAGCAAGCATATGGCTACATGCAAGAAATTAAAGGAAAATCACTGCAAAGATTTGGGGGAATTTTTTTAATTACAAGAAAAATATCAACAAAAATACTTGCATCAGGTTTTGGTCACTGTACATACAAACTTCTTTTCCTTCTTAATAAAATTGTAATCTAACAATCCCCATCTCATCACATAGATCAATTTCCCTCTACTTATTCCTTCAGTTTAATAACATCCCTTCTGACCCTGCTTTATTAAAATGATTCTTTACATGTACAATTCATTATTGATTAAACCTTCTAAAAAACTCATTTTATAAAATTATGGCTCTAAAAATGATGCCCGATTTCACTGGCTAATTACAAACAGTTTGATAGCAAACAGTGTTTCTCTAAATGTCATCCTCAGACCAGCAGCATTATCATCCTCAGACAACTTGATAGAAATTCAAAATTAATTGTCAGACTCCAACCCAGATCTGGTTTCAGAAACTCAGGGTGAGGCCCATCAAGCGGTATTTTAACAAACCTTGTAAGGGATTCCAATGCATGCTCAAGTTTAAGAACAACTGTAGGAATACAAACGCTAGAAGTCACTGTGTAACAGTACAAATTATATTTTTGTTATCATTTAATAGAAACAGTATACTTCTTTTGAAATTAACATAGGCTCCATCCTTTGTGTACTGCAGCTGATTCTGTGATCAAACTGCTTATCACCAGGGCAGCTTAGTGCAATCAGACCTGATTAGTGGCAGGTTAGGTTTGCTTATTTAGTGCTGGTTAATGGTTCTCCCAAATAATGCCAGAGAGTCTAGAAAGCACTTCAAATCACATTGTTTCAGACAATTCTGGGATGACAGGGAACAGACTGAAGCCATTACTTCGGTTGATCCCATGTGTTACTGCTTCATACACTTCCAGGAGCCCTGAATAATGCAAACAATTGAGCAGCCAGTGAATTTTGCTAAAAAGTTTTTCATGTGTGTCTGGCTATGGTATAGAAAAATATTTTTATACAAATAGGGATTGCATCTCAATTTTTAAAAATTACAGTCTGCTAGGAGAGTTATTTGAAAACCAAGAGCTTCAAGCAGCATGGTGTTTTCCTCATCCTTCTCTTCTGAGGATAGGGCATCTCGTGAGATGAAAACACCCAGCCAGCCAGAGCAGGACCATCACTCAGTGGCGATCAGGGTGAAGCAAGAGGTCCCAGCCAGATCACACAGTTTCCTCCACTTATCATCTCTCACTCCAGTCCCTTATTATGATCAGGCTGGTGCACAAACCAAGTGTGGTCTCCAGGATTTCATGGAGCAGTACCATGGCCAACCTCATTGTTAACCAACATATGCGGCTTGCAAACTACATGTCCCAGTACCACCGCCTTGAACAGAATAGTCAACTATAGGAACAGAATAGGCAACTACAGAAATCTGTTCCATTTTCACTAATAGGTGTGGCCTCCTGCTCCTGGAATGCTGCCAATTTGGCCCTCCGTTTGAGTTTGACACGGTAAATCATGATGAATATTCTCTCTAATCCTGTACAGTCCTGCACACGTTTTCTGCACAGCGAGAAAAACAATTCCTCACACAAAACAAAGCATTGTTGTGGATCCTGTGCATTAGGTGAGAATACAAACTTTATAAGAATTTGCCTAATTTCACAAGTGTATGTGTAATTTTCCAAATTTCCATTCTGACAGATCTCCTTCATCTTCGGGGGATGAAAAAAAACAAAACAAAACACAGATCTATAGTTGCAAAACCCAAACAAAGCGATGGGGGCGGGTGGCACTTTGTGAGTGAAGGTGAAAACAAATCAACATGTTCACCAGGCTCTAATTGTGCCATGCCCTGGGATACATATCAAAAGGGCACTTTATAACAAGTGTTCTATGCTGTCATTAAACCGCTATAAAGGTACCTCGATTCCAGTGCTTGTGAACATCTCTAGAGGCCCCAGAAAGCACTTCCCCATAAAACATATCTTCAAAAAGACTTTTATTTTATACTAGTACATTAAAAGAGTATCTAAAGACACAGAGGCACTCAATATAGCTATATTTTTAAGAAGAACACTTACTCTCTGGAGAATTAGGAGAGCAGGTAGGGTGCCAGTGATAACAAAGCTAGCTTATCCACACTGCTCCAGCAGAGGCAACGTGGAGGAAGCATCTAAGGGCTCTCTTAAAAAGAAAATATCCTCTGCCTTTGACAACAAAGGCTACAATAGAATAAAAGCAAGCACCTTTACAGGCAGAAGTTATAGGGTAAGCCAAAAGGTGGAAAGCTCACATAAATGAACTCTCTGCTGGTGCAAAAACTCTCCAATATTTGCATCGTAAACCCTGTGCCAGCCTCCAGGAGACACTCTCCTATGCACTTCTGATATAAGTAACTAAACCGCATGCATACGTGCACGCACGCTCGCACACACACACAGGGAAAAAACTGGGCATGGTAGCTTCCTTTCCAATTAAATAGAATTTCATTTTTTCCTTTAAACTGCAAGCATACAAATGAATTTACTAACTATTGAAGGTGGTAAGCTATAGTTATTTCAATACTGATTATATAGCCACACTTAATGAAAAACCTAGAAAGATTCTCACCCACAGTGATTCAATCCCAATCACCCTCTCACTCAAGCCAAAGAAATACACATTCCTTCCCTCCAAAGAGAAAATTCCAGAATACCAGAATTATCAGGACTTACCTAATATTCGATGCATTGGCAATAAACACAGGGGAATATTCAAACTTAAAGCCACATTTTCTAACTCTTATAAATGACACAAATTCATCTAACTTGAAATCATCTAGAAATAAACATCTTCCTGTCTTCAAAAAAGGTTCACCTTAAACAGCTGAATTAGTGCTTTTTCCCAGTTTGCTTTTGGTCTATCTTTGTTGTTCTTCTTTGCGGCTATTTTCTATTGGCAATTACAATTTAGAACCAGTACACTATAAACAGCAATGAACCAAACTATATAGATGACTTTTATATCTTAGTAGTCTTTCCCTAGTTCAGACATAATTTTTCAGCCATTTTTTAAAAATCATTCTATCAGCCCCTGCACTCTGTTTTTATATACCTAAATATTTTACTCTTGATGTGGAAAAATATAACCAAGTAAATCTTACCAGAAAATGAAAGAAACTAAATCACAGAATGGATGCCATTCACTGTTAACTACAGCATTCAATCTGATCCTGCTTCCTCCCACTCAAGCTGTTATTACTCTATGCTTTCTGAGAACAAAAAGAAGTATGTACCTGTCACCCAGCACCATCCACCACACACCACCTTTCCCATTTCAGCCTTCTATCTTGGATCAGGCTAACCCTTGGCTCAAATATTAAATAAGTATAGGAAACCATTGGTGGAAACATACCCTGACGCCCTCAGCATCCTCAGAGGGATATCATGGTGCCTATCATTGGTTCTGCCATTCTCTTCTTTGCCCCAAGTCTTATTCTCTAGTCTCTGTTATAACTGGCACCAATGTTAGCGTGAATGAGATTCACACTGAATGTTTGATGAAAATGAAGACTTTCAAGCCCCACTCCCAAAGATTCAGCAGCTCTGGGATAGGACCTAGGAATTAGAACTTTAATCCTGCATCTCAAGTTATTCTAATACAGATCACACACTGGGATGCTAGTGATACACGTTCCAAACCTGGAAAGAAGAGGAGAGTGAAGCAGATCTGAGATATAACATCCCTACAACACTATGAGGGGCTTCCCAGGCGGTACTAGTGGTAAAGAATCCACCTGCCAATGCAGGAGATGCAGGTTCAATCCCTGGGTTGGGAAGATCCCCTGCAGGAGGAAAGGGGAGCCCACTCTAGTATTCTTGCCTGAAAAATTCCTTGGACAGAGGAGCCTGGCGGGTCTCAAAGAGTCAGACATGACAGCATGCACACACAGCAGTATGAGGGGCAAGATAAGAA
This sequence comes from Muntiacus reevesi, assembly GCF_963930625.1. Taxonomy (NCBI): domain Eukaryota; kingdom Metazoa; phylum Chordata; class Mammalia; order Artiodactyla; family Cervidae; genus Muntiacus; species Muntiacus reevesi. Next base: position 21,436,640 of record NC_089260.1, on the reverse strand, counting down.
TGGATCATTTTCTTATTTTTTTTGGATCATTTTTTTAACAGTAAATCCTTGAAATTATTTGGTTCCTCTATGTTTAGTTCTACTTTGCCCAAGAACACCTCATCCCATTTTGGAGGCTAAAGTGTATGTACTGGTGGAAGGCATTAATTCTGCAGCTTTATTTTCTCTGAGGCCTCCATTCCACATCTGAAGAGACATACAAGATCAGTCTCGCCATTTATTTTATCCGTTGCACTTGAGAATTATTCATGTACCATATGGAGAGTTGGCTCCTGCTGAAGTTGGGGGGGAATTCCATTCCATCATGCTTCCCAATGCTCTTTGGAGATTTAACTGTGACACAAAAGAAGCGTATCTAAATTAGGTTATAGAAACTGTTACCTTTCCTTTGGTTTGGTTTTGGTTTTTTGCCATATGTAGCTGCCAATGAAGAGTTACAATGAGGGGCAGGGTTGGGGTGGGGGGGATAGAACTGATATTTTTTAAGAGCTGTTGATAAATTGAGATGTTCTAAATGTTCTAAAATGTTCTCAAGAAATCTGCCACAATTCTATAAACAGCTACCAAAAATTTCACAAACTCTTTGAAAGAAGCAATATGTGAATCGGGGAATAATGTGCAAAGTGTAATTTGCATGTCAGTTTGGGAAGGTTGTACAATTGAGAGGGAAGTTCCTTCAATGAGGAAGTTAGAGATAACACAATTCAAATCGAGTTGAGTTGTCCTAATTTTATTGCAATATTTAAGAACTATGTAGATTAGCAAGGGAAAAGTCAACAAGTGAAAATTCAGATTTAAAAATTTTAAAAGCAACCTCTCTGTTACTATATACAAGATATATTAATAATAACACCTTATATATCTACAGTCAAGCAATAACACATTAAAAAAAAAAAACTGTGATAAACCACTCACTCAACCATTAAGGCTTAAATAACAAAGAAGAAAAACACTTGGTTAAGTATTTGGCTAAAAAAATTATTTGGTTAAAATAGGTTAGATAATAAAATCTATTTTATACAACACAGAAGCGTATTTCTAAAAATGTGTTTGAATGAATGAAGACACAAAGTCACTCCTTTAAAAACCTCATGAAACTGGCTGAGTCAGTAATAGTGCATAAGAACAAGAAAGTATATTTCCAATTGTTAGAACCTGTTTATCCTCCAGCTTCCTAAATCCTTTAGATCTCTACTCTGGGCTGTTTCATTTTCTCTTATTTATGATAAGAACCTAGCACCTATGGTCAATCTGCCTTGTATCAAATTCCTTAGCGTGAGTAGCCTCCCAGAAGCATCACAATTTTGGTCCCTTTGCAATTCCAGGGAGATCACAAATCTCATTAGGAACTCTCACTGCTAAGGAGAAAACATCATGAACTATCTATCTGCCCCCTGGCCAGGAACTCTGTGAGACACTCTATTCTATATCATCCTGGCTTTGCCACCTTTACCTTCAAGAAGGAGAAAGACCTAACAACCGGGGCAAAGCTGATGGAGATAACAGAAATCCTACAGTGTGCTGACCCTCTGCTTTATGATTTGGCTATCTCTGTCATTTCGGTATGTTAAGAAACTATAAAATAAGGCCTTTGGAGTTGAGGGTTAGAGATGGGGGAGCAATTTTGAAATAAGACAATTTGTTAACTAATCAGTAAGATTTTGAGATATTCTTTCAAACTAAATATATAAGGAGAGACTCTTAAAATCACAATAAAGAAAACAAAAAGTACAATGATAAGCAATATATAGACAGCTGATGGTCCAGAAAAATATAATTAGTGTTACTGATAACAAACGATGAAAAACCGTGCAAGAATGTAGAGAAAAATACAAATGGGTTAAAAAGATGATAAGTGGGGAAAAAAGATCAGAGCAAACTGGTTATACAACTGCAACCCACTAATAACAGATCCTCCTAAATTTAAGTATACTGAGGATATGATGAATTGACAATATGTATAATATTAAGAATTTCAAGACTGGGAGACAGCCCTCATACTTGAGATTGGGGAAAATAACCAAAATCAATATCAAGTTCATGTTTGTGTTGTCAGAGAAAACCAGTGAAGACAGAATCATCTTTTTACCCCCACATCTATCTTTCTCTCCCCATAGCTGTCATTATGCCAAAGTAAATCATATAAAAAAGAAAAAATAATGGCAAAAAGCAGAAGGAAAAAGTAGCAGAGCCTTACAGGGGAAAGCTATAAAAGAACACAATATTCAGTTGACTCTGAATTTATATGTGATGTTGACCAACACAGCCTCAGATCTGCTCAGATCAGGCAGTCTCACTGTCCACCTCAGACACGACATCATAAGACATCATTTCTGCTGACCTTCTTTTAAAGATGCACTCCCAATTCCAGAGAGATGAATTATTAACCATTAAAAATGGAAAAACTGGACTTAAAAACAATTTTCAGGGAAAACTGAAACTTACCAAAGATAAAAAGATACTTTTTAAATTACAAAGAGAAGTTTGATTCAAATGAGTCTAAATGCTTACTTGAAATACTGTAATAAAATAGAATATTAGACAAGATATATTAAAGAGGCATTAAATATTAACAATATTAGCAAACATAGAGTAGATTAACAGAAAATAGGGAAGTGAGGTTGAAAAGAAGACAAAGCAACCAATTCTTCTCTGAAAGAAATTTAAATTATTTGGGGTTTGATAATTAGATAAAAATAGACTTTCAAAAACAAACTGGATAATACTTCAACATAACATTTTGTAGGAACTCTACTTTCCATATGTTTAAATATATTAAAACCAAGTAGTAATAATATACTGAAAAAAAGTTAAAATACAATAATTAGGAGCACAGAAACGATGCAATATCTAGCAGGACAGATAATTGAACAAGTTTAAGACTGGGATGAAAAAAGAAGTATATTAATTGTTTCATTAAACATTTTTAAATGCTAAAGATGTTTTCATGTGAAAACAGCAAAAATTTATGTTGACAATATTATTAATATCCTACAACATTTAAAGAATTAGCAAATTCTAGTCACAGCATGTTGATTAAAAAATCAATACCATTGGCTGGTAAATATTAAGCCACTATCATAGTGCTATACATTGAGGAATAAAAAATAAGGATATAAATAATTTGAACAATATAATTAATAAAATAGAACGTACATGCACAAAATTAGATGTTAGATACTCAGTTTCCTATAAACAAAGATTAAATATTCATAAGTATTTATAAAATAGTTACAAACACTGACCAAATACTAGGTATTCAAATAGTTTATAAAAGCAAATCATATTACAAGGCAATACAAATAGAAAAGACATAGAATTTTAAAATAACAGAATTTTTCCTTGAAATGTTTTAAAAGTATAGGCCATAATGGTTTTGCTAGTTTTGCATTCAAATACTAGCTTCCTCAGTTACTCATTTTCTAACTTCAGAGTCCCTAGGAGAGACAGCAAAATGACCAGTAAGAACTACACAGAGAAGCAAATAAGAAGGCAAATGATGAAATACATATGGAAGGTCATAAAAGGAAAACACAAAATCATCTTAAAGCATCAGAATGTCTCAGTCAGACGGGCCCAGAATTTCTGTATGAAAAATGAGGAGAAACTGAATAAATATTGACAATTACTTAAAACATTTAAAACTTCTGGGAATTTATTAGAGAAAATAGTAAAAGCAAGTAAATAGAATTTGAAGAGTAAAAGACAGCAAAATAGGTTTTAAGTCAAGGAAATCATTGTATCAATAAACTTGAAAATACATTAAAATGCAAAATTTCTTTTTTAAAAGCCTGCTATATTTTAACAAATTAAAGTAAAATACCTAAATTGAAAAATGGTTGAAGAAAAAATATATAACATTAAAGCTTCCTAGGATTAATCTCATGCAGAAATATATATAACATTGAAAGAAATTAAAAATTTAATGAGAGGAAAAAAATAACTTGTTTCACATATGTGGTTGCATAACACACTCCCAAAAGTAAAAATTAAGTATTATAAAGATGCCAATGATTCCTAATATAGTTTATATATACCACACTATTCTATTTTTTAAATCCTTGGAAAATTTTTAGAAATTTGAAAAAAATATTTCCTAGAGTAGCAATGTCTGATAGAACTTTCTGTGATGATGAAAATGTTCTCTAATTTTGCACTGTCTTGTATGGTATTCACTCACCCCACAGACTATACTGAACACCTGAAATAGAGCTAATGTGACTGAGAAACAAAATTTTAAATTGTATTAATTAACAAAAATGCATATTTAAATATCCATATGTGGCTGCTATATCCATATATGCCTGGAGAATCCCATGGACAGAGGAGCCTGGCGGGCTATAGACCATGGGGTCGCAAAGAGCTGGACACAACTGAAAGTGACTTAGCAAAGCAAACCAGCAATGCGGCTGGTACTAAAACAGCTAGCAATACACTATTACTTGTAAAAATTCAGGAAATAAAGACATTTTTTAAGAGAAAGGAATGGAATAATTAATTTGAAGTAATTAGTTAGCAATTTAGGAAAAAAAACAACTTAGGCCCTTATATAATTTAAAAACTAAATTTCAGGGTTTTTTCCTAAGAAATAAGCAAAAAATAAAAATTATAACCACATAAGAAGCAGAAATAGTTATTAACCAAATCTTTGAATGGGGAGTGATTATTTTAGATACCATGAAAGAAATCACAAAGCAGTAAATAAATGGACTTAAGTTTATACTAAAAAAATGCAGCATAAATCTAAATATATCTGGGGGTTATGTGTTAAAATGTCAAAAAATTATAAAAAGAAAACATAAGCGGAAATTTCTTAGCAAATAATTTAGATGACAAGCTAATAATGTATAGTAATTATTAAATTATTCAGGAATATGTCAAGACACCTCCTCTTTGCCTTGCCAGGTCTATGCTAGGCAGTGGTTATACACAGTGAATAAAGGAGATAAGGTCCTTTCCCTCATGGAGGTTACATCTAGTGGGGACAATAGCAATTAAGTCGTTAAAGGAATATGATTTTCTCAAGCACCAAAGTTAGGAATCATAATTGATTCTCCTCTTTACTTCACTCATGCATCAAATCTATCAGCAAGTCTTCGAAGCTCTACCTCTAAAACATAACCCAAGCCAACAGCTTCATACCATCTCCACTTCTGTGTCCCTAGTTCAAGCCACCTTTATCTTTTACCAGTGCTGATGGAGTGGCCAGCCTCCCAGTCTTCAGGCCACAGTCTATCCTTCTGGGAAATAACTACATCCTGTTACTCCTCTGCTGTGATGCCCTTCATTTGTACTTTGAGTGAAGTCCAAAATCTCTAACATGGAGCATGAAACCCTACACAAAGGCCAATTTGAAGTTGACCACCAGCGTTCTTTGAGATGAACTCAAACTCATCCATCCTACCTTGTATCTTAGCATTATCAGCCTTCTGTTAATTCTTTCAAAAATCAAACTTATTCCCAATGCAGAGGTTATATCCTATGCTTCCCTCCGCCTGGAACACTCCGCTGCTGCTGATTCAGATCATCAGTCAAGTTTGAGCTCAAATGTCCCCTCTTCACAGAGGGCTTTGCTGCCTCATCTACTAACCCTTCACTCTCCGTCTCAACGTGGTCTTTTTTCTGTTTCTTTTTTTGGTGACGTCTCCAGAGACTGGTTCTCTTATACAGAGTACTGGCTCACATTTGCAGAAAAATTTACCAGTGATGCATGTACAGACCTAAGACCATTACTAAACTTTGACATGGGATCTCCTTGTCCAGAAATCTCTACTAATTAAATAAACCAAACCATGTTCCTTTAAATGTCATTTTTAATACTGATATATGGTAAGAACCTAAATGATCCAAATGGTTGAAAAGTGGAGAGATTCAGAGTTTGGGCACTCGAGACACATAACCCAGGTAACAGTTAAAATCTGCTTTCAGTTCAGCTCAATTCAGTCACTCCGTCAAGTTTGACTCTTTGGGACCCCATGGACTGCAGCACGCCAGGTTTCCCTGTCCATCACCAACTCCGGGGCTTACTCAAACTCATGTCCATCGAGTCGGTGATGCCATCCAACTATCTCATCCTCTGTCGTCCCCTTCTTTTCCTGCCTTCCATCTTTCCCAGCATCAGTCTTTTCCAAAGAGTCAGTAATCAGGTGGCCAAAGTACTGTAGTTTCAGCTTCAGTATCAGTCCTTCCAATGAATATTCAAGACTGATTTCCTTTAGGATGGACTGGTTGGATCTCCTTGCAGTCCAAAGGACTCTCGAGAGTCTTCTCCAACACCACAGCGCAAAAGCATCAATTCTTCAGCACTCAGCTTTCTTTTATAGTCCAACTCTCACATCCATACATGACCACTGGAAAAACCACAGCTTTGTCTAGACAGGCCTTTGTCAGCAAAGTAATGTCTCTGCTTTTTAATATGTTGTCTAGGTTGGTTATAATTTTTCTTCAAAGGAGGAAGCCTCTTTTAATTTCATGGCTGCAGTCACCATCTGCAGTGATTTTGGAGCCCAAAAAAATAAAGTCTGTCACTCTTTCCGTTGTTTTTTCATCTATTTGCCATGAAGTGATGGAACTGGATGCCATGATCTTAGTTTTTTGAATGTTGAGTTTTAAGCCAACTTTTTCACCCTCCTCTTTCACTTACATCATGAAACTCTTTAGTTCTTCACTTTCTGCTTTACCAATTACTAATTATGACTTGTCAACTTGCCTAATCAAAGTTCTAAGATCACTTTTTTTACAAGAAAAAATAAGAAAATAAGTGTTTATACAGCATAGAACTTTTAAGAAGGTCAAATAATGCATTTTAAATCTCTTAACTTGGGAGTTCAGTAAGACTGTTTGTCTATTATTGAATATTAGTAAAAGTTAGCTAGTGTGTTTTGACTCAAAACCTCCTATAAAATATTGTTTATTTGAACTTGAGTGAGTCCCTGTTTTCCTGTGCCTCATTTTTCTCATCTATAACATAGAGAAATGACAATAGCCCTACCTCATATCATCTTTAAGAAAAATGTGTTAAACCAGGATGATACTCTTAAAACAGTACTAGACAGTAAACACTCAAAAATATTAATTATTAATATTCTTTATTCAAAATAGAATACTCTATAATCATTAACAATAATAATTAGGGCTATTTTGTAATAAGTTCCAAAAACTTTAAGTTCAAACTCTGTTATTAATTCAACTTCACAGTCTTTATTCTCAGAAATAATTGGAGAAGACAAGGATCAGTATTCAGTAAAGTGCATCATATTGTTTGTTTTGAGAGAGAAGTTTTAGAAGCAATCTAACTGGAAATTCAGATTGGTATCAAAAGTTGTAAATCCACATCTCAGAGTGCTATATGATCTTTAAAATCTCTTTTAGAAGAATGCCAATAACACAGAGAAATGTTCACTATATATTACATGAAAGAAATAAAACAATATGATCCTTGTGAGGTTAGCTTTAATCAGCTTTAGATTAGAAAGCTAAATAAATAAAAGTTTTCAGAACTAACCTAATTATTTTGAGTGAATGAAAGTTGTAAGTCAATTTCATGAGCTCTTTTGAATCAACTTTGCCTCCTACGGGTTCCCCTGGTGGCTCAGACAGTAAATAAGCTGCAGGAGACCCAGGTTGAATCCCTGGATTGGGGCGATCCCCTGTAGAAGGGACTGGCTACCCACTCCAGTATTCTTGCCTGGAGAATTCCATGGACAGAGGAGCCTGGTGGTCTACAGTTCATGGGGTCATAAAAAGTCGGACACAACTAAGTGACTAACACTTTCACTTTGCATCCTACATTTTGCTGAGCTTAATTTTTGTTCCTTCCTAGTTATCAATTAAAATAATAAACAAGTTGATCAGCAAATACTTTTTGGAATGATACCAAGCATTTCCCTCAGTTTTTTGGTTTGGTTTAGTTGCTAAGTCATGTCCTACTCTTGCGACCCCACGGACTGGAGCTCGCCAGGATCCTCTGCTTATGGAATTTCCCAGGCAAGAGTACTGGGATGAGTTGCCATTTCTTTCTCCAGGGGATCTTCCTGATCCAAGGTTCGAACTTGGGTCTTCTGCATTACAGGCAGTCTCCTGTGTTGCAGGTAGATTCTACACCAACTAAACCACAGGGAAGCCCAATGTTTTATGTTAACAAATCATATTTGTGCCCCGTGAGGGTGTGATGTGGCTGATTAAATTTCTCTTAATAGCTCAAAGATTATTTAGGTAAATACAGGTACTGCATGTTTCTTCCATTTACATCTGTTTTTCTTTTTCTTTCCTATGCAGTGGGAAAAGGTAGGGGAAGTTAACTCCTCTGAAGAAAGAAAAGAGAATTCCCAAGTTCACATTTGCTGTGTTGATATATCACAAATTATGTCTACTATACGGCATAACAAACTACAGAAAATTTTAATAAAAGATAATAGGTAATGGAAAAAGTTATTACTCCCATGAAACAGAATCACAGGTGACAGCATGCTGGCTATTTCATGTAGCTTTGACAGCAAAACCTCCTCAATTGCTCCATTAAATACTATCATTTTAAAGACAGTTTTTAATGTGAAAGAACAATCTATAAAAAGAAAATACAAAATACCGTAATTTTATAGTGATCTTGAGCAAATATACTGAAAAATATAAAATGACTTTCAACAGTGGTCAACAGCAGTATAGCAAAACTGTTTTGCTTTAAGGTAATAAACTTTTTTTTTTCCTTCTCTGAGTTCCAGAATATTTATAGGTATTTACAGATAAGTTATGTGACAAATTATATAATTATAAAATCTGACACTCCGAATCAGATTAAAGCAGCTCTCTTCTTATCAGTAAAGTTTTTATTATTGATACATATCTTTGCCATGACATCAGTACCTGAGAAAATAAGATATGATAGAAGGAGATGAAACAAGAGGGTGAGAAAAATATGACTAATGAAACAGTAAAAGTAGAGTCTAAGATGGAATTGGTGATCTGAGTAATTGGTTAGGGTGGGGTGTTTATTATTTGGGGTTTATTTTGTATTATTTCTTGAATAATATGTAATTAACACCAACATTTAGGTTTAATCAGAATTTCAATGGAAAATTACCTTGTTATAATGTTACTGGCAACATTTAAAAGCTGCATAATTAATAATACAAATTACTTAACACAGGGCACAAGGACTTTTAAAATACATTATGAAAAAGCTTGATATTCCTACAACCATTGAAACATAATAGTTAGCTTTTATCAACTTTATTTTCTTCACCAGCAGTATTTATATTTTGTTAGACCCCTAAAAGGCCAGTTGAAAGCAAGTGAATTTTCTCAGGAACCTTCCTCATTGTCCTTGAAATGCAGGGCAAAAAGCAAGCACGATGGATACACCCTAACTGAAGACATCTATGCCCTCCTCAAAGCAGTTAATGAAGAAAGCTTTTCCTGAGGTCAGAACCACTGTGCATTCCTTGCTGCATTTATCTAAGAAGGGTTTTTTCTACTCTGAATGTTTCTTGCCTTCAAAACCCCTTAGCCTATTCTTCATTTCCACACCTACAAATACAACATGGAAATCTCACTGCAGAAATATGCTAAAAATATGGATCTAACTGTTCCCCATTTCAGGGACTCAGACTGAACAGGTACAGAGTTTTTATTTCCACAAGGTCAGGGAACAGAGGATACTCACAGTCTACCAAACATGAAATACTAACATACTTGATAGGCATCCTAGGACAACTCAGTAAGCACGATGGAAAAGCATTAGTACAGTCAGTGTTCTCATATTCACTGATACCTAAGGAAAATGCTAATAAATGTTCTCTTTCTCTCCCCTCTCTCCATCCCTCAAGCCCCCCCCACCACATATATACCCCTTTCATTCTTTGCTTCCTATCATAGGTTAGCTTTACCTGACACATGCTACTTCTGAGAAAAACAGGTGAGCATGAGTAAGGGACATTATGATAAAAATGTGGAAATATGGTATCTGAACTGAAAGTGTTAGTCACTCAGTCATGTCTGACTCTTTGTGACCCGAAGACTGTAGCCCACCCTCCAGGATCCTCTGTCCATGTGATTTTCCAGGCAAGAATACTGGAGTGGGTTGCCATTCCCTTGTCCAATTATGATATCTGGGGACACCAGGAAAATAACACAAAAATATACAACAATGATGGATATGAAATAGAAAGTTATAACCTTAAACAATATAAGGCATGGAGCAAAAGAAAATAAATAAATAAAAATAAAAAATAACAGGCACTTTAAGGCATTATTCTCAGAAGTCCTAACATGTGGTGTCATTTGGAAGATAACTGGTTGGAGCCTACAATGAGATGCAGTTAGGAGACATTCTCTGGTCTCTGGTTTAAACTTTGGCTCCAGCCCTGATGAGCTGTCTGACTTTGAGCGAGCCTCAGAAATTCTGAGTCTCCATTTATTATCTATAAAGCTGGATAATATATCATAGTAGTTGCAAGTTACATATATTCAATTGCATGATGAACTTATTTAGCAGGATGCCTGATATAGCATTGTGTCCAAAATTTGTTACTATATTATGTTGAAATACCTTTATTAATAATCATAACATGCTTTGGAAAGATAACAATAGAGCCACTGAATGGGGGAAAACAGATTAATATGAGAAAAGAATCCCTATTCTGATGTCCTAAAATAAAATATCATACACCTGGAAATAGTAAGTGGGGGTGTTAGAAGTCCCCTTTAGGAGTACAGGACTTTCAGATCTTTCCCCCCTGGTATTTGGGTGAGGGTCTACATTTTCTGTGGTGAAAGAAGATTAGACAAATCTGGATCTTACTATCTCTGAAGTTATCAATGTTCAAATCCACTAAGAATTAAATTATTCCCTCTTATTTATGAGAATATAAGAAAAGGGTTTCTAATTAGAGATGACACATGGTAACATTAAAGATAAACCTTTGTTCCATGAAAACAAAAATAAACTTCTGTTCGAGATTAAAGGAATGCTGTCCAGTCTCTTTAGGAAATACTGAAAGAAAGTGCAAAATTGGAGGACATATGAACATAATGAATACAGACAGAGCAGGGAGCTGCTGCGAAGGAAGGATTTGGCTGGGCCCTGGGGACGTTCTTTGCAAAAACTCTTGCTTCTGTGTCATGGAGATATGTAGGGACTGTAATAGTCTGGACCAGCCCCAGAAGAAACAAAGTGAAGATGTCTTACCTTCCATGGGGCTCATTTATTTGTGATTTATAATGAAAAACAAAGTTCTAGTCACAGACACTACCCAGAGACCACAATGGGAAAAGGACTCGAAAAGACAGCTGGACGCAAACACGCCATTCCAGAAAGCCAGAAGGATCCACATGTTGGCACAGAGTCCCTTGTTTCATGATTCCAAATGCTGCTTCATAAGGACAAACTGATTTTAAACCGTTGGAGGCATGAAAACTACTACTCAAAATTCAACTCACTTAATGCCGCACCCTTTAATTTATTTCATTGCCTCAAGGGTGGAAAAGGCATGTTCCTTACTGTCTGTGAGACAAGGTGCCAAGCTAATGCTAATGGGAACTCTGCGGCCAGAGCCCATACGGAGACGTCTGCACACACTCGGCTGGAGGTCTACCTGCCCTCACAGAAGAGTGTAATCAAACGCACCTCAGAAGAGACAGCCTGTGCGCTTAAAACTATCGTCTGGGACACCACACCTATTCAGCCCTTCGAGAATATCAAACATCTGAATTACAGTCTATACGGTACTCAATATGGAACTTTTAAAACATTTTAAAGTATCCCAGGTACCATTAAAAGAGCAACTGTTTTTGAAACTGAGCTAAACGGGTGCATTTTCCATAAACAGTTAACACAAGACACTAGGCACACATTCTGTTGGGTAAGCACATCAATAAACAAACGTGTTGTAGAAGGATCTCCCCCTGACCATAGGTAGCAGAGCATCCCTGGAGATGTTGCAGTTGGTTTCGCCTGGATTCAGACTCTCCAGAGGCTGGAACATCTCAATATGCAATCAGCAATCAGAGGCCTTTTAGGTCTTATTTTCTAAAATTTCACTCTTCAAACTGGTCAATTCCCAAATTAGAGTTAGGAATAGGGAGAACGCTTGAATAAACCTAAGAGACTTTGGTCACTGGAAGTTTCAAGTGTACATCGGCACTTTTAATAAACAGTCTGTGAAGCAACATCTGCTTGATATTCTGTGATAACCTAATGGGAAAATAATTTGAAAAAGAACAGATACATGTATATGTCTAACTGAATCACTCTGCCACACACCTGAAACTAACAGAACATTGTTAATCAACTGTACTCCAATATAAAATAAAATATTTTAAACTTTTAAAAATTTTTAAAAAAACATTCAAAATCTCAAATAAAAGGATCTCACCAAAATTTTCCTTGCACAAAAGAAATTTCTCCAGCCAAAGAATGTCCACAATGACTACACCACTACCAACTTATCCTAAGGGCAAGTGGCTGATTTGTCATAATACAAAAATCATTTCAGCTGAAATTTTGTCTCAGTATCATCTGGGAAGATGCCTTCTTCCAAAATTAGTTCACCTATAGTTTTATAGATACTATATGAATATTAACTGCTTTTTATAGAACAAAGTGCTTTTAGGTATCATCAAAAACAGATCTTCTCATTTTAGTGATATATTTCACATTTGAAACTTCAAATAATATCACTTGATGATCGCCTATGCTTAGTTAGTTTTATTAGGCTGCCTTTTCTGCTAGTCTCACTTCTAACCACACAGTTGGAAAGCAGTAAAAAATTTCTGAAATATTTTCTAAGTAAAATTTAATTGGCCTTAACCTTGTTATTGGTAAGTTTGCTTGTTCTACCACAGACTTTTAAACTGGAAGGCACCATAAAGTTTATAAATGAAATCTTCTCATTTTACAGATGAGAACACTCAAGGATGCTGAAATGTCTTCACAGAACCAGTATGAGAAATCAGGTCTCCTAATTCTGTCTGTGCCTTTCCACCACGTGTTAGATGAGGGTGGAGCCCATCATTGCTTTCCAGTGTTAAAGACTGATACAGAACTTCGATTTCAGGTAATGAAATCTACTATTTGAAACTCCAAATAGCAATAATAATTGCAAAAAAAACAGGACTGGAAAAGTGAGTCCAATTTCTCATTTACAGGTTAATTACTGAAGTTCAAGTGATTTGCTTATTTGCATGTTTAAAAAAATCATTCTGCTAATCATCATTTTAATTCTTATTATTAATAATGTAGCCAATAAAAGGGCTGATAGAATGATTATAGCAAAGTGGTTTTCAACCAAAATTACAATAAGTCAACACAAATGGTAGTGTTGTTATAAGCAGTCTCTCTCAGATTCCAGATTATTCATTTTTGTATGTTCCACAAAATTCAGAACAGTGTTTTTGGCACAGAGCAGGCACTTAACAGTTTTTGTGAAATGTCACCATGGTGTATCAGGAAGCTGGAGAAAAGAATGTGATATTTTACAAATATATGCTATAACGTAGCTTTACCAATGCTTTTTATGCTATTAATATTACATAGAAACACTGCAACTATTTGCAATGTAGTTATCTGAGAACTATAATTACCTTAATTTACTATTACTAGTCACAAGCCATTTTGTAATTAAAGAATAAGTTTTAAATGAATTAATAAAACCACTCACTTTCATTTCGATAACCTTTCTGTCTTCATGAATAGCTAACCTTTAAAGAGTAAAGACTGGGTTAACTTTAAAATAAGATTGAGCAAAGTATGTTTATTTCTATATGCTAAAAACACCAAACTTATAGACTTTACACCTTCCTTTTCAAGGTACTTAATAACAATGCTCAAAACCAATATGAAGTTTTTATCCTAATATATTGACAATTCATTGAGTACTTTGAACTTACATAAATTTGGGCAAAAATCCATTAGTGTTTAAAAATAAAAGTAAATGGATATCATAATGTTAAACATTCAGGAAAACTGGGTAGAAAAAAATTACAGAATAAATGTATAAAAGCTTTGAAATGAATACTATGTAAAAAACAGCAAATGATTTCATATGGAAAATACTTTGTCAATTTAAGTTAATCTATGAAAATTTAGAATGTGATAAATCTGTTTTTAACTTTTTTGGTTTCTATTTTCCTCCTGTAACACTTAAGACTTTTGTTTTATTCTACTACACTTTTTTTCCCACAGTATATTACTCCATTTCAGAGCTGCAACAACCACTTCCATGCTAAGGAGTATTGATCTCCAGTATATAATCCTGAGACCTCTTCATTCTAGATATGCTTTTCTGTCCTTCTATCCTGAATTTGCATCACGATGTCCCTTCAGTATCTTCATCTCTAGGCATCTAAGTTAGCTAATTATTTACTCTTCCTCTCCCATCCTAATTGAACATTTCCTTATATATTTCTAATGCCCCCAGGATTGAAAACCTTACTATTAATTGGGACCCTCCCTGGTATAATTCTTTCCTCTTCTATCTGTTTCTGCTACCATGACCACACTCAGTGTGTGTCATATAATAAAGTGTCTTTGTTATTCACAGGGGCCCTGACCTCCTGGGAGAGGATGGGGCTGAAGATTGAGTTCACACACAGGGTCAATAATTCAATCAATCATGCTTAGGTAATAAAGCCCCAATAAAAACTCTGGCACAAGACTCAAATGAGCTTCCTGGTTGCAGATCACACTGATGTGCCAGGAGGGTGATGCCTTCTGTGGGGAGAGGCCACTGAAGCTCTGTTTTCAGGATACTCCTAGACCTCCCTTATCTGTGTCGTTTGGCTGGCATTGATTTGTATCCTTTATAACAAAACTGTAAGTACAGTACTTTTCTGAATTCTGTGAGTTGTCCTAGTAAATTATCAAGCCAATTACTTTGTGGGAATTCCCAATTTGGGGGCCAGTTAGTCCAACGTATGGACAGCCTGAGAACCATGGAACTTGCAGCTGGCATCTGAAGCACTGCCCTCAACCTATAGAGTCAAAGCTAACTCCAGGTGGTTAATTTAGCATAGGAATGCACTGCTGTGGTCCAGGTTGCCACGTAAAGTACAGAATATCAGTTAAATATGAATTTCACATAAGTAATAATATTTTATAAATATGTCTCTAAATTGCATAGGACATATTTATACCAAAAGTTCACAAATTATGTTTAATTGGGAATCCTTTCTGTTTGCTTTTTTCCCCCCCTAAATCTGACAGCCATACACCCTAAACCAGATTCTCATGACTCCTCACCTAGTGGTCTCATAATATCCATTCCTTTCCCCAGGCTCTATATCTTTCTAACTTTTCATTACATCCTCCACTTAGACTATTCTTAAACACAGTTTTCAGTATTCATTGCCTTATTCAGAACTCTCACTATCTATATAAATACAGATTAGCTGGCCTGGCACTCAATATCATTCACAAGGTACCATGAGTTTTGCAAATTAGTCAACTCCAATCCTGTATGCACTATATACCAGTTGGATAAAATAGATGGGGAAAAAGTGGAAGCAGTGACAGATTTTATTTTCTTGGACTCCAAAATCACTGAGGACAGTGACTGCAGTCACAAATTAAAAGACACTTGTTTTTTGGAAGAAAAGCTATGATAAACCTAGACAGCATATTCAAAAGCAAAGACATCACCATGCCAACAAAGGTCCACACAGTCAAAGCTATGGTTTTTCCAGCAGTCATGTACGGATGTGAGAGTTGAATCATAAAGAAAGCTGAGTGCCAAACAATTGATGCTTTTTAACTGTGGTGTTGGAGAAGACTCTTGAGAAGCTATTGGACAGCAAGGCAATGAAACCAGTTAAGCCTACAGGAAATCAACCCCGAATATTCATTGGAAGGACTGATGCAAAAGCTGAAGCTCCAATACTTTGGTCACCTGATGGGAAGATCCAACTTATTGGAAATGATCCGGATGCTGACAAAGATTGAGGGCATGAGGAGAAGGGGGTGACAGAGGATGAGGATGAGATTGTTCGATGGCATCATCAACTCAATGGACATGAGTCTGAGCAAACTCCAGAAGCAGTGAAGGACAGGGAAGCCTGCTGTGCTGCAGTTTATGGGGTGACAAAGAGTCGGACATGACTTAGCGACTGAACAATTATTATATTGTTCTTCTATTTAGTCTGCCTATTCTTCTGTCTTTAAAATCTGCCTAGAGGTTAATATGAAGAAAAGAAAGCTTCAGATATGGACCTCAATCACTGGACAACTAAAGGACTGTGTTCATTGAAGTGTGTTTTGGCAAGATGGCATAACTTTATGTGGTGGGATGTATGGGGAACTGTTAGCTAGTTTTGTCTACCACCTCTGTGGACAATACTGTGAGCCCACACCTTTCCCTGCACCAGTCTGTAAGCCTTTCACACTCCTTATCTCAGGGATGGAGTCATACATCAGAAAGACATAGAAAACAACAGTGCCAATCCTTGTCATTTGAGTTGCAAAAGCCAAGACTGCATAGAACTGTATCATAGATGAGTTTTTGGAAAAGATGTGATGACCCATGCCAAGCTTCCTTTGACTTTGCCCCTCAAGATAAAGTAAGGACCCTCAAGATGGAAGAGAAGTGATGAGTGGCTAAATGACAGTCTCTGAGAGTGAGTCAGCATTTTCCTTTCCCTCAGTCAGTCCTAGGAGGTGGATTTTCAGTATTGCCTCCCAGTAGGTCAACTAACAGGGTACCAAACAGGGCCCACATTTCCCTTTTCCTAGGGAAGACCAGATGGACCTAAGCACCCTCACTGTCTCCTCATCCCCTCACATTACAAGGGAAGACTATATCCCAAACACTACTCTAAGCAATTTATTATAGTGACTAATTAAAGACCAAACTATATGAGGTAGTTGAGCTTACCAGGTAGTGTAAGTAGTAAAGAACCCACCTGCCAATGTAGGAGACATGAGAGATGTGGGTTTAATCCCTGGGTCAGGAAGATTCCCTGGAGAAGGGAATGGCACCCCACTCCATTTTTCATGGCTAGAGAATTCCATGGACAGAGGAGCCTGATGGGCTACAGTCCATGGATTCACAAAGAGTCAGACACAGCTAAAGCAAACTCGGCATGCACACATACAAGGTAGTTTTTAGCATCTCCATTTATTAGTGTTAAATATGAGATTCAAAAGGTTTGGAGTCTGGCCCAGTGTCACCCAGTTAATTAGTGACATAACCAGGCAGTCTGTGTCAGACTACACTGAACCACTTCTCAAAGACGTGTAAAAGAGCAAAATTGTATTCCTGGCAAGACTGAGTTTGTGTCCTGTATTTCATATGCATTATGCTTATTTTGAAGGGATGCTTATTTTGGAGGGATCTTGTGAAAAGCAATCTCTGTCCTCCTTTTCTGTAAGTTCTCTGTGCTCTGCATATGTTGCTGCTAAGGATGCTGCTTATTGTATTACAGTGTCCTCCTTGGAAGACCATGGAACTAATTTCTCTCTATCCTTAGTACTGGAAATAGCTGGGCTTCTCCTGAGCACTCTGTGTCTTGTAGAAAAATCCACAGCTCAGTCTTATTTCTCTGTCTTCATTGGCTGCTATATAGCTTGGAGTCACATGTTAAGCTTGCTGTTGGCAAGTCTGTAAAGTCATGGCCTGTGTTGTGCGCACTCACTGTCCTCTTCTAGCCTAACTTTCCCTTCGCTTTGCTTTCCACCTATTTTAATTTACTTTATCTGTCAGTAATGTACATATCTTAGTGAAACACCTTAAATCCTTTCTGAGAAAGGCAGGTTGTAAATACATGCAAATATTATTTTTCTTTGCTTTCAAACACATCACTCTTAGATCTTTCTTGGTCAGCAGAAGGACCCAATGATTGCTTTATAGCAGTAATGCCATTCCTTCATTGGCACATTTCATCCATAGAGGACAGAAAGGATAAGCAAGCTGTGAAGGGCACAGTATGCTTTCTATTCCCTCTTCTTCATTTTCAAATCCAAGGATTGTGGTGAAAAGAAACATTGCCACATGAAGCGCAGTGCAGTGGATAAGGATATAGGCTCTGACATCAGAAGTGATTCACATCTGAGTTTTGCTACCCACGGCCAAGTGACCTTGGGCAAGTTACTTAACTTTTCTGTGCCTCAGTTTCCTCATCTATAAAATAGGGCTAAAATAGTAACCCACATTCCTGTAGTTACTGTGAACATTAAATTAATGTAGGGGAACATTTTTTTGCTTTTGAGAGGTGTTCAAGGCCAATGAAAGGGCATGAGAGGTAGAGAATTAGAATCTTCTAAACACTGCTAAGGTTATAGAATATTCTTAATTTAACTTAGGCTCGGCCACCAAAAAGCAATGTAAAAAATATAGAGATTGCATTTGCCATAAATCATATGAGTCATATTTTTTACCCTTCAAAAGGCTAAATTGTAAATTTTTATTTGAATTTTCAAATGTTCTTTTAAGCATTAAAATTCTATTCAGCATGGATTAGGTTAGTAACCCCACTCAAACTGGGATTTAAAGACCATCAGAAAAGATCTTTTATATACTCTTTGGGAAAACTAATGTGAGAAATACATTTTCTCTTTCAAGAATTTTTTTTCTCATACAAAGAGACATTCTCATAAAATACTTGTTAAACCTTTACTTGTCCAGTCTTAGAAGATGAGTGCATAAATATATTTGAGTGCATTAAGTTCACTTAGAACATTTTTCAGAAACTACTGAACTGATAAAAGATAGGATATGTGATAAAAACTCCTGCCTTCAAGGAGATTACAACCTGATAATGTACATGGACATGGAACCGAATATCGCAAGCTAAAACATGCAAACGCACACACACATACAATTGCAGTACTGTGAAATGAGGACCAACATAGAGAATCTGATAGAGTATCATGGGGAACACTGATCTGCTTATTGAGAACAAAAGAAGATAAAAAGGAAGGAAGGGAGGAAAGGAAGGAGAGTGAGAGAGAGTGGGCGAGGGTGAGAGAGAGAGGAGGAAACACAACAGGGAAGATGGCTCTGCAGGCATGATGTGTAATATAGGTCTTGAAAGATGAGAAGGCATTTGCTGGTGTTCGCATGTGGGATGGGAGCTGGGGGAATTCCAGGTCGGGAAATAGTATCTGAAAGGGAACGGATGGCTTCTGGGGAGCGATGGGCAGGGCGCAGCGTGGCGGCTGAGAAGGAGATGTGTTCTGACTACCTGCAGGCAGCAGAAAACCTCCGAACATTTTTAGCGTTGGGATAAACATGATCGGATTTGCCTTTTAGAAAGGCAGACGTGTAGAATGTGTCTTGAAGGACAGTGAGGGTGGGAAGCTATCAAAGGGGAAGGGGAGGTGAAGCCTCTGCATTCAGAGCTGTTTCTCACCTGTAGCTTCAGCCTGACAAGCTGCCTGTAGGTCTAGCTTCTTCCACGTGATTCTGCCCCTGTGTTTTTCTCTCTCACCCAGGGAAGGTCATGATTTCTTGCTGTTGTTGATATCTAGATTGCATCATGTCCCCTCTCATCACCTCTATGGTCAATTCCTTAGGATAAGTTTCCTCTGAAGTACTCGGAGTTGCTTCTGTTTCCTAGTTAGATCCTGACTGACACACCACAGCACTAATCTAGGGGGAGGTGACGAGGGCCCTAACAAAAGAAGAGACAGCTCATGTCAGAGGAGAGAGCTGGGTAAGAAAATGGACTTGCCGAAGTTGGTGACGGGCATGTGAGTGAGCTGGGATGGGAAGGATCACAGCCGTTCTGATCTTTCCAGCTGGCCTCCTTAACAGAAGTGATGTTTAAAAAAAAGAAAAAAACAGGTAATATGGGACTAATAGCTTCCCAGGTGGCTCAGTGGTAAAGAATCCACCTGCCAATGCAGGAGACCCAGGAAAAACCACAGCTCTGACGATACACATCCAATTTACCTGATTCAACGACATCCCAGGTTCCCATGCAGTACTGTTCTTCATAGCACCGGACTTTACTTTCACCACCAGATACAACCACAACTGGCATTGTTTCCACTCTGGCTCATCCTCTTCATTCTTCCTTTGGCTATGTCTCTGCTCTTTCCCAGTAGTATATTAGACACCTACCAGTCTGGGGGTTCATCTTTCAGAGTCATACCTGTTTTGCCTTTTCATACTTACTGTTCATGGGGTTCTCAAGGCAAGGATACTGAAGTGGTCTGCCATTCCTTCCTCCAGTGGAGAGCTTCCCTGGTAGCTCAGCTGGTAAAGAACCTGCCTGCAATGCAGGAGACTCCGGTTCGATTCCTGGGTGGGGAAGACATGCTGGAGAAGGGAACGGCTACCCACTCCAGTGTTCTTGGGTTCCCCTGGTGGCTCAGCTGGTAAAGAATTCGCCTGCAACACGGGAGAGCTGGGTTCGATCCCTGGGTTGGGAAGAACCCCTGGAAAAGGGAATGGATAACCACTCCAGTATTCTGGCCTGGAGAATTCCATGGACTGTATAGTTCATGGGGTCGCAAAGAGTCAACACGACTGAGCGACTTTCACTTTCACCATCTCCAGTGGAGCATGTTTTGTCAGGCCCCGACTAGCAGGGACATGCCCTTCAGCTGCTTAACATAGCTAGATGACATGGCTGGTGCTCTGGTTGTCCCACTGCTGGTGGGATAATAAAATAATTACACCATTTCTAAAATTAGATAATGTATTGGTACTAGTACATAGCTCTTTCAAAATTCTGAATTGAATACCGGGCACAACTCCTGGCACTGCTGATCCATCAGGAGTGCCAAACAATCTATTGCAATTTTCAACCAAAGCTCCCTTTTAAACTGTGAACAAGGCTAAAATAGCATGCATTTATATGAGTAAAATTCAATTTTCATACAATCATCACCACTAAGACTCAGAGCTAGTAGGTAACTATTTTGTCTCACATATTGTATACTGATAATCTCACAACAAAGAACTATGTAATTATCTAGAAGGGTCCTCAAAGATCCAGCTCTTTAGTATCTTTATATTTGATATGAGAAAACCATGACTACAGGGTTACTGGGAGATCACATTTCATTAAATATATTGAAATATAAGAACAAAAAATACCATATCGAGTCATATGTATCTGTCATTACACCTAGACCTCCTAGAATTCTGATGCTTGACAGTCATGATGATCCATTTCATCCTGTAATTCTATATGGTTTTTATGACTTTATTTAAAAAAGCTTCTAAAGTAATATACAAGCACCTCATGAATTGTAAACTCATCATGGATAAGAATTTATGCCTGTTTCTAGCCTACTTCCCGAAGTGCCTAGTAAAATACCTCACAGAAAGTTTACATGAAGGAGCCACATAAGGGTGATGATTCAGAGCATTAAAATATTAACCATTATCTGACCTAATTTCCCTTCCTATTTTCCCCACTTCTTAGAATCCTGCCTGTTATTTAAGACTCAGTTCAAGCCCAGAGTCAGTTAATGATGTTTCTCCTGACTACATCAGCCTACCCTCATTCCTTTATTTCCTAGCTACCTATTTGTTTTCCATCAAATACCCATCCATGGAAGTACCAATTTCTCCTAATTATTTAAATGTTTTAGCATAATGTCCACACCATCTTTCAGATTCCCTCAAATCATTTATCATATTCTACCTTTTATGTTCATCATCATCAAAGCACATCAAAGATGAGGTATAAATAATGCTTAGCAATGCATCCTTTTTACACTCTCCAAAGTACCATTATTACTACACTTTGTCTGATTTTAAGGAAACCATCCATTTCCAGAACTCTCAGTTTTGTTAAATAAGTTATGTCCAACTTTTATCTAAACTTCTTGGGTGAAATCCTGTATGTTCTCAGATACTATTGTTCCAGTGTAAAATTACAGATATTTTGAGTCATCCTCCCAATTCGGAAGCTATCCTTTTATTGCGCTGTTGAACAAATTTTATCTGAAATGGCCTTCATTCCCATTTCATATTTTAAACTATAGTAAACATACATGCAAATAGTATAATGTTACTGTTGTAAAGGTAAAAATAACATTCTACTTTGCTTTGAATACTCATCCTGATGAAAGAAAACTTGAGAATAAGAAAATAATATTGACGAAGGTGTTTACTAAGAAACAGTTCTTTATATTAATACTTTCCAATAATCTATATTGAAAATAAAAACATTTCATTAGACATTTAGAGTCAACTGTGCTTTGCAATCTTAATATAAACATTTTTCACACTATCTAATGGTTATCTGATAATTTTTTAAAAATTTAAGTACTCTCTAGGATTCATAATATGTGGAGAGACTTCACATAGGGAAATTATTCTATTGATCAGAGAAAAAGAATAAAAGAACAATATTAACTATTTAAAATATATTAAGAGATGCATCATCAAGCCTGTCCTTATTCAAAATGTAATCTTTTAAAAATTCTAAGAATTTCCAAATATGTTATCTTATAGAAGATTAAGAGTAGCTGTTTCAGACAATAAGTTTTAAATTTTGAATATATTCTCTGCAGTGTTTCAGCGGTAGTTTGTTGTTTCCTCAGATTTACGTTTTCATTTTGGCAAACCCTTTCCCAGAAAATCTTGCAAACAATAGAGTGTTCAGAACTTCCCCTCATAGGTTATGTCTTGTTGATACTTTAGTATTTCAAAAATTGTCTATGGAAATACACCCTGAGACAGTAGTGTGGGCTGATCATACAAACTACAATTATGCATACATTTGGAGCTACACATTTTCTCCAACTTAAATCTCAAATTTTACTCCCTTCAAAGACTTTCAGAAAAACACTGGCATATACGTAAAAAGCAAACGCAACATTTAGATTTCAACATACTCAAGAATCTTCAGGCTTTTAATACTGTCAGATGATCTTAGTCAAAGCCCATCTGTAACATACCTATTGTTGAACAAATGTGGGTTAACTGTGTTTACTGAGGCACTGCAATGTGGGAACAGCAGGATGTCTCAGCAAGGGTGTGCTAGAAACACTTTATAGGATCTGGACCTGCATTAGACAATTTCAGGGAGAGTTTAAAAAAAGCTGAACTTTGTTCTAGATTGGATGCCATCAGGAAGCAGGAGTCATTCCATGATTTGGCACCTTTAAAATTCTTATCTAAAAGGTAGAAACAGAGTGGGATTAATGTTCAGATTGGTTTTACAAAAGCAGTAAATAGTTAATATTTGGTCATATCCTAGTCTTCAAAATGTCAATGTCTTTCTTTGCCTGTGTTCAATTAAGACCAGAGTGGTTGTCTTTTTGTCTAAGCCAACATGATCACAGAGGTCCTTACCCAATGTTGATGGTCTAAAAATTGTTAGGTTCAAGAGAACACTAGGCCAACCTGTGCATGCCAGGCATGCTCTCTCATATAAGTGATTGTTTTTCTTTTTCTTGTTACAGAAAGATAAAGTAGATAGGCTCACCATTTTAAGAATATATTTGAAAACAGGAACTCAGCTTTATTTTACTTAGGGTAAAGGCTATAATCAGCTGGGTCTTGTATATTGTTAGCATCACTCTGTGCTAGAGACATAACAAATATTCAATAACTTTTTCAACCAAATAATATAAATAAATCATAATGGTTCAAATAAATAATAATGGTTATCAACTATAAAATATCTCTGCCAAAATCTGTAAGTAGAGTACCAAAGATTCAATCTGGTTGTAACAAAGCCGGTGAGCTGAGAATGGGAGTGGGTGGAGAATGAAAACTATTCCGTAACCACATTGTATCTGAATTCTTATATAACAGAGCACTTCATAATGAGTGTTAACTGAATGTGCAGGCACTGCTAGGACTTAGGAATACAATTATAACAAGATCAAGTCCCAGGTATCAGTGGGGATGATGCCCTATATAGTTTTGATGCCCTATATAGTTTTATTTCCTCATCCTTCACATTACACTGTGAAATAAAAATTGTGTCATTGTATTAAATAGTCAGAAGAAAATTAATATTAGGCTACATGTCTTTATGATCAATTTTGGTCCTTACTATATAGTCAATGTAAATTTTTAATTAAATTTTGGCTACTAATTGCTGGTTCAATGGAAATTTTTCAATATTTCCTTTAAAGTCTATAAGCATCACATACAAACTCAAGTGTGTATGGACTTTCACTGCATTCTCAATAATGAAGAAGTGTGTTCTTTTTATGCTGAGAGTGGGAATTTCATTTATTTTATAATCTGATGTACATAGACTAATATGTATATACAAAATTAACTTTTATAAGCCATAGCAATTAAAGAAGAAATTGCTAAAAAAAGAAATAAAACTCACTGTTTACACATGAGATGATGCTAAAGCTAAACCTAGAAAATCGTAAAGACGCTACCAGGAAACTATTAGGACTCATCAGAGAATTTTGATACAGGAGCTTGACACAAGATTAATATAATGAAATCTGCTTCATTTCTATACACTAACAACAAAATATCAGAAAAACAAATTAATGAAATAATCTCATTTGCCATTGCATCAAAAAGAACAAACTACCTAGAAATAAACTGAAGGAGACAAGGACCTATACTCCAACAACTGTAAGACGCTGAGAAAGATACTGAAGATGACACAAACAGATGGAAAAATATACCGTGTTTTTGGACTGAAAGGATCGATATTTTTAAAATGACTGTCTACCCAAGGCAATCTACAGATTCAGTGCAATCCCTCTCCAATTGCCAATGACATTTTTCACAGAACTAAAACAGAAAAAAATTAAATTTGTATAGAGACACAAAAGGCAATCTTGAGGAAGAAACGAGTGGGAGGAATCATGCTCCCTGACTTCAGACAATACTACAAAGCTACAGGAAGCAAGACAGTGCGGTGCTGGCACAAAAAGAGACATATGCACCAATGCAACAGGATAGAAAGCCCTCCAATAAACCCAGGCATTTATGGTCAATTAATCTGTGACAAAGGAGGGGAGAACATACAATGGGGAAGAAAACAGTCTCTTCAGCAAGTGGTGTTGAGAAAGCTGGACAGCTACATGGAAAAGAATGGAATTAGAACATTCTCTAACACCATATTTAAAAATAACCTCAAAATGGATTAAACACCTAAATGTAAGACTGGATACTATAAATCACCTAGGTGAAACCATAGACAGAACACGCTTGGACATACATTGCAGCAATAATTTTTGGATCTGCCAACTAGAGTAATGGAAATAAAAACAAAAAAAACAAATGGGACCCAATTAAAATTAAGAGATTCTGCACAACAAAAGCTGTAGAAAATATTTGCAAATGGTACACTGGACAAGGGGCTAATATCCAAAATATACAAATAGCTTAAAATAAAATAAACAAACAATAATATAAAATAAACAAACAAGTCAATCAAGAAATGGGCAGAAGACCTAAATAGATATATCTCCAAATAAAACATATAGATAATTAACAGGCACGAGAAAAGATGTTCAATATCATTAATTTTAGAGAAATGAAAATCAAAACTACAATGTCCCATTAGACAGAATCCCCATCATTTTAAAGTCTGTAAGTAATAAATGCTGTAGACGGTGTACAGGAAAGGAATTCTCCTGTACTGTTGGTATGAAAATAAATTGGTGCAGCCACTATGAAGCACAGTATGGAGGTTCCTTCAAAAACTAAAAAGATCTACATATGATCCTATAATTATACTCCTGGGTACATATCCAGAAAAAACTCTTAATCTGAAAATATACATGCACCCCAATGTTCACAGCAACACTATTCAAGATAGGCGAGGTATGGGAGCAACCTGAAAGTCTAACAGATGAAGAAGAAGAATTGGTGTAACAGATGGTAAACAAGAATTGGTGTACACACACACAGACACACGTACACACATACACACACACATGCACACACATACGTACACACATATACGCACACACACACGTACACACACATGTACACACATACACACACATACACACACATGCACACACACACGTACACACACATGCACACACACACGTACACACACATACACACACACGTACACACATACACACACATACGCACACACATACACACACGTATACACACATACGCACACATACACACGTACACACACATACACACACGTACGCACACATATGCACACACACGTACACACATATGCACACACATATGCACGCACATACACACACGTACACACACATATGCACACACGTACACACATACACACACGTACACACATATGCACACACATACACACACATGTACACACATACACACACATATGTACACACACACAGGCATACACAATGGAACATTACTCAACCATAAAAAGAATGAAATAATGCCATATACAGCAACATAGATAGACCTAAAGATTATAGTACGGAGTGAAATAAGCCACACAGAGAAAGACAAATATCATATGATATCACTTATACGTGGAATCTAAAAAATTGATACAAACAAAATTACTTACAAAACAGAAACAGACTCACAAACATAGAAAACACACAACGGGGACTGCCAGGGATGGAGGGATTGGAGAGAGAAATTAGGAGTTTGGCATTAACACACTACTATGTATAAAAAAAGAAAAACAACATGAACCGACTCTATAGCCTGAGGAATTATAGTCAATGCCTTGTAATAACCTATGATGAAAAAGAACAGATATGTAGATCCCTATTATATTAGATATTATATACCTGTGACTGAAAACTACCTGAATCGCTCTGCTGTACGCCTGGAATTAATACAGCATTGTAGAATAAATGTGCTCCCATTTTTTTAATGGTTAAAAAATTAAGTTTTATAAATCAAATTGGAATAAGAAGAAGCGATTAAAGTGCACCTCTAAGTAAAAATGACCCAAATATGTTAATTGACAAGTTATTAAAAAAAATCAGCACAAACAAAATTGTTTTAAATTTTAACTATTTACACTTGATCTAAAAAACATAAAGTAGTTCAGATGACTAGTTTCACAGGGAAATAGTATACTTGACCTAATATATCCTAGATAGTGGTGTCTTTCTTCCTTCCTCTATCTATCTGGATATGATGCAATTAAACCTCTTAAGCAAAATATCTCAAAATTCCTACATTTTAAATCAATTGGAATAGTACCATATGTCACAAATATCTTTTTTTCCCTTTATTTCATCATAAATACTTACAAAAACTTCTATAATGAGCTACCATTATCCCCAAACTTAGAAAAACCAATATTAAATAAAACCTCACCAGTGTTTTTCTCGATAATGATGATGCTCTTATAGTGTTATTTTAAAAATGTATATACTCATATAACCTGGTTTTGTCTGTTATTTTACTCACTTACAAAGTAAATATTTACTGAGCGTCTTACAACTATTTGTAAGAAATCACTGGAAACAGTAATTAAAACAAAACAAAACACATTGCCTCCTCTTAAAGAGTTTGCAAGAGGAGGGAAGATTTGGACACGTACACAAACACTAAAATACAGCAGTAAATAGTAGTCATCATTAGAGATAAGGGCAAAATCTTCTGGGAGTTCAGACTAGATAGAGATGGCTCCAGGCTGGAAATATCACACCAGGGCAGTTCTCACCATAAAAGGACAGATCTTAAGGATGCATGAACTTTTAGGCTTACAGATAGACATCTGCTTTTGTTCTTGGGGACCCATGCCTCCCTAATTCTCAGTTCACCCAGTTCTTCTTCTCATTCATTACTCTTTTAGTTGACCTAGGTTTGTGCAGTTTAACTTTCAACTCTAAATGCAAGATGCTCCCACCTAATATCCCAGACTGAGAAATACTTTAAATAAAAATGTATTATATTGACAAATAATATGCACTGTGGTAATAATTTTGAATCCTGGTTTTCTTTTTTTATGCCCACCTAGCAGTTATCTTTCCCTAGCTTACTACATTTGCAAATGTGGTAAACACACCTTTTATGCACTAGTTCAAGGGTAACAAAGATACAGTAAATACTCTTCAAGGTGTTCAAACCATGGGTTTAAGACACTGGGGGATGGGGTGGGGGGGTGTAGTGGGCATGCACAGTATAAAATGTATCTAAGAATTTATGTGAAAGTTATCTAGATACAGATTCATCCATTCACTCATTTTTCTATTCAATAGATGTCTCTGGTGTACCTATTATGTATCAGGTACTGTTTTTAGGACTCTTTTAGGACTGACAAAGTCCTTCTTTCCTTGAGATTATATTCTAGCAAGAGGTGAAATTGAGAAGAGTCAAAAACCAAGAAACAAAGGAATAAATATAAACAAAAAATGAAATCATAGTGATAAACAATAGTTATAGGTGCTAGGAGGATAATCAAAATAGAATAGTGGGCAAATGTGGCAGGGTGTCTATTGATTTGGGAAGTCAGGGAAGCCCTCTTTGAAGGGGGTGACATTTCGGATGGGATCTTAGTGAGAGAAAGGAACAACCATACAGTGATCTGAGGGAAGAGTGTTGAAGGCACAGAGAATAGCCCTACCATGAGAATGAATGTGGCATGTTGGAGAAACAGCAGTACTGCTGGAGGTAGAAATGAGAATACAGTGGCTCGAGAAGAGAATAGGCAGGAAAAGCAGGCAATCCCAGGGACAAGAATGCAGAATTTATTCTAAGTACAATAAGAAACAACTGGCAAATTTTAAGCAGATAAATGATATCATATGAATTACATTTTAAAAGATTTCTCTGGTGATTGTACACAGAATGAATTTTAAGGAACTAAAAATGAAATACAGAGAGATCCTATTAGGTAGCAATAATCCAGGCAAGAAAGGATGATGACGTGGACTAAGGTGGAGAGAAATGGATGCACTCAGAAAATAATTTAGGGGCAGGGTTGACAGAACTTATTATGGGTTGAATATGAGAGAATGTGAAAATGGGAACAATGAGTGCTAAATAATAAATGAGAACCCTTCATATACAAACGGTATTTAAAGCTATAGGACTAAAAGGTCATCACCAGGAAAGAAAACATAGCCTTAAAAAGAAGATGGTACAACGGAGAGGCTTTGCAAAGTCCAATACTTAGATACTGAACAGAAGAGAAATCAATCAAGGAAAGTGAAAAGGAGAAGCCAAATCACATTAGGATCTTAGGAAAAGGAGGGAAGTATGATGTCACCAAAGTCAAGAGAAGATACAGTGCTTCAAGATGGAGGCAGAAGCCCATGTTGTTGAACAATGCTAAGAGTTAAGAGAAGATGTGAAGATTGGATTAGAGTCCATGAAACTCACTGGTGTAATCTGAACAGAAGGGAGCTGAATGCTGAGGAAATGGATCCTCACTGGGATG
This sequence comes from Muntiacus reevesi, assembly GCF_963930625.1. Classification (NCBI taxonomy): domain Eukaryota; kingdom Metazoa; phylum Chordata; class Mammalia; order Artiodactyla; family Cervidae; genus Muntiacus; species Muntiacus reevesi. The sequence continues at coordinate 21,407,411 of NC_089260.1, read as the reverse complement.
GAGTGAAGTGGCAAAAAGGAGATGCAAGAATGGCAATAAGATTACAGACAACAAATTCAAGACTTTTGCTGTGACTAGGGTACAGAGCGGAGAAGCAATGGCAACCCGCTCCTGTACTCTTGCCAGGAAAATCCCATGGACAGGGGAGCCTGGTGGGCTGCAGTCTGTGGGGTCACGAAGAGTCAGACACGACTGAGCGACTTCACTTTCACTTTTCACTTTCATGCATTGGAGAAGGAAATGGCAACCCACTCCAGTGTTCCTTCCTGGAGAATCCCAGGGATGGGGGAGCCTGGTGAGCTTCCGTCTATGGGGTGGCACAGAGTCAGACACAACTGAAGTGACTTACCAGCAGCAGCAGCAGGGTACAGAGAATCAGAGGGGTATTTGGAGTCAAGGAAGGATTTTGTGATAGATGATGATGAAACTTATTTTTATTCATATTGGAATTATTTTTTATCTACAGAAAATGGTTGCACAGAAAAGAACAGAAAAACTACAGGATCAAAATCTTGGACAAGATGGAGTAGACTCCAGAAAGGGATAGAATGGCTGACCTCAAATGGTACCTGGGCCTGTGATTATGGGCCAGTTTTCATCAGGTTTGTACTTTTGTGCACATAAAAGAGATCTGTAAGCTATAATAAATATTTAAACTTATAATATTTAATCAGCATATCTGCTAAATTGACAGTCTTATCTGCCAATTTACAAACTTCAACCTTTACTATCAAACAAATCTGCTTGGCTATATTATAGGACACGGATTCTGCTATATATACCAGTGAACAGAATCACTGGTTATTTCAAGGTCACATGGAGAAGTGTGATGCTTTCTGTGGCTTCTTCTTTGTCTCAGCACTGGAGAGACCAGAGGATGTACCTATAATAGCCCCCACTCCCTTTGGCCATTCCTCTTCCTTTTTCTATCTTTTCTTTTCCTGATGAAACCCTTGCCTGCAGGTAGGAGGCTCCAGGCTACTCTTTGCTCTCCTTCACTCTTCTCTTCTCTTGCTAACACTCACCTTATAGAACTTCTATGGGAAATCTAAAAAGAAAAAAAAAAAGTACAGACTGGTTTCAAATTGAGAAAGGAGTATGTCAAACCTGTACATTGTCACCTTGTTTATTTAACTTATATGCAGAGTACATCATGAGAAATGCTGGGCTGGATGAAGCTGGAAACAAGATTGCCGGCAGAAATATCAATAACCTCAGATATGCAGATAACACCACCCTTATGGCAGAAAGCAAAGAGGAACTAAAGACACTCTTGATGAAAGTGAAAGAGGAGAGTGAAAAAGTTGGCTTAAAATTCAACATTCAAAATACAAAGATCATGGCATCCAGTCCCATCACTTCATGGCAAATAAATGCAGAGACAAAGAAAACAGCAACAGACTTAATTTTCTTGGGTTCCAAAATCACTGCAGACATTGAAATTAAAATTTCAGACTACAGCCATGAAATTAAAAGACACTTGCTCCTTGGAAGCAAAGCTATGACCAACCTAGACAGCATATTAAAAAGCAGAGACACTACTTTACCAACAAAGGTCCATCTAGCCAAAGCTACGATTTTTCCAGTAGTCATGTATGGATGTGAGAGTCGGACTATAAAGAAAGCTGTGCACTGAAGAATTGATGCTTTTGAACTGGGGTGTTGGAGAAGACTCTTGAGAATCCCTTGGACTGCAAGGAGATCCAACCAGTCCATCCTAAAGGAAATCAGTCCTGAATATTAACTGGAAGGGCTGATGCTGAAGCTGAAACTCCAATACTTCGGTCCCCTGATGCAAAGAGCGGACTCATTCAAAAAGACCCTGATGCTGGGAAAGATGGAAGGCAGGAGGAGAAGGGGACGACAGAGGATGAGATGGTTGGATGGCATCACCGATTCAATGGATATGAGTTTGAGCAAGCTCTGGGAGTTGGTGATGGACAGGACGACCTGGCGTGCTGCAGTCCATGGGGTCACAAAGAGTCACACATGACTGAGTGACTGAACTGAACTAAACAGATGAACTTATCTACAAAACAGAAAGTTACAGATGTAGAAAACAAGCTTATGGTAACTGGGGATGAGGCGGCAGGGAGGATATATTGGAAGATTGGGTTTGACATATACATACTATATATAAATATATATATAATATATACATAAATTTATATAAATATATCTATATAAATGAATAAATATATAAAATCTATATATGTAACATACATATACATATATATACTAAAGTTAACTAATAAGGACTACTGTATAACACAAGGAGCTCTACTCAATACTCTAATGGTCTATATAGAAAAAGAATCTGAAAAAAAGTGGATATATGTGTGTGTGTGTATATATATATATATGTATATATACATATATATATATATAATTGATTCACTCTGCTATACACCTAGAACTAATACAACATTGTATATCAAAATGGGTCACATTTTCCTATCCAAGTTGCCATGGAATGAATGGAGAAAAATCCAGGTATTTTAGATCCTTTGGACAAATAGTAAATAATGATGATAAAATATTGTGGCATCTCAAAACTGATTGCTGGAAAAAAAAACTTCATTGCTACAAAATAATAACAAAAATATCATGGGACATTTTATCTGAACACTTAATCAAAGTCAAGTTACACCACACACACCAGGAACAAAATCACAAAAGATTATAGCCTGGGTTCTGGAAAAAAGTCTCTGGATAGTAGTCGAGGGACAGAATCCTCATTCTACGTATGAAAGTTAGAAATTCTAAAGTAAATAAGATGGTGACTATTCCCATAAACTTGAATCGCTCTATTGGAAGGACTGACGCTAAAGCTGAAACTCTTACTCTGGCCACCTGATGCAAAGAACTAACTCATTGGAAAAGACCCTGATGCTGGGAAAGATTGAAGGTGGAAGGAGAAGGGGACAACAGAGGATGAGATGGTTGGATGGCATGACCAACACGATGGACATGAGTTTGAGTAGGCTCCGGAAGTTGGTGGTGGATAGGGAAGCCTGGCATGCTATAGTGCACGGGGTCACAAAGAGTCTGACTGAGTGACTGAACTGAACTGATAAGAAATAACATTGGCAATCCAGGATGTGATTCTGGACTCTAATTCAATCATTAATTAGTTACCACTCTGAGTGGTTTCCCATTTCATGCCAGTGCTTCATGGACTGTATTCCTGTGTCTATCCACCTGACTAAACCTATTAAGTCTCCCCATGACATCATCATCTTACTCTTTCATTAAAAAAAAATCCTAGTTTAAAACTCATACTTAAGTAACTTGATAAAATGTCCCTGAGGCTGCTTAATAAAACTATTGATATGTATCTTAATTCATAAAAACTTTATTTAGCAAGAAGTGTTTTCATGAATAATTTTATAAATAAATCACATTATACCATTTTCTCTATGAGAAAGTCTCACTAAGACTAGATCATTGTGTGTGTGGATTTCTTGAGAGTTGGGGCCATGTCATATTCTGATCTGATTTCCTCTAGGCTCTGCACAAACACAACTATTTGTTATTTAATTGCAAGAGATTACATGTATCATATAAACTGAAAGCCCCAACTAAATAGACACCCCATATTTAAGAGTTTCATTTATACTAAAGTTTGCCAACCCAGCATCTGAACAAACTTCAGTTTTTTTGTTTTTTTTGTTTTTTTTTAAGCATAATCTCTAGTTCATTCCTTCTTTTATCCTGACTCTTTCTGCCCTTCCAGCCCAGGTGCTGGCTATTGAAGTGATTAGATCAAAGGCGACCTTTTTGTGTGAAGACAGGGGTAAAGAAAATGCTTAAAAGTCTCTGCCTTTTGTATGTCATCAGTTAAGAGCTTTCCTTTCCCATCTGATAAAGGGACAATGTTCTCCTGTATCATTTTCATAGGTTTACTGTATTTAAAAGAAAAAAATATACATAGCTTTCATTTTTCTTTGTTCTTTATCTCATTTGTTTTGTTTTCTTGTAGTTGTTGCTTTTCTCTGACTGGAACACATAGACACTAACTTCTAGGCTTTTTTTTTGGGGGGGGAGGGGTCAAATAACCAACCTTCTGTTTTTGTAACATTCTTTATTTGTATTCTTAAAGCACTATATTCATCCACATGAGACTTGTTTTTCTCTGACCTACTAGTATGTGATAATAATTATGGGGCCACTGCCCTGTGAAATCCAGACTACTCTTTGTTGATCCCTTTAAGAGATGTTTTGAGATTGAAGGGAAAAAAAGTCTTGGTCTTAAAATGGAGGTTTAGGAATACAGAGAATTGAAAATAAAATTGAAATAAAGTAATAATAAAGGGACTTAGACTTCAACATCAGCAAAAAAAAAAATCAAAATAATTTCTAAGGGTTCTTGTTGAGAAAGAATCTTATGAAAGTATAAATGAATATTTATATGAATGAATGATTGACTTGAGGAAGTAAAAATGAAAATATAGATTTCTTTTGACTCTTTGAAGATCTTTTGCTTTAATCTTGAGCAAATTAGAAAAAGACCCACACAGAGCATATAGTACAAAAAGACCAAGACAGTTTGCCAACAAGGGGTGGACTGGCTAACAGGAACAGTAATGGACTTCCTTCTTCCCAAAGGTTTAAAGATAAGGAATGCAAGCTCTAAAACCACATTGGTCAGAGCACACAGTGGCCTTGTGTACATGAAGGGGCAGGTGATCTGTGGATTTTGAATATTATTCATACCTAGAATATTTTCTCCTGTTTTCTCTATATTGTCTTCTTCATTTACACAATATTTTAAATTACACTCTATTCTGACCATCATCAACGTTTCATTCCTTCCAATTACATCTTAATATGTCACATTCCTAATGGATAAAATTTAGAAGAGCTTTCTTCTGCTTAAGTTCCCTTATTTCTGCATCACAGTATTATCTCTAACATAGCAAACCTCTTGCAAAGAGTTGACTCACTGGAAAAGACCCTGATGCTGGGAGGGATTGGGGGCAGGAGGAGAAGGGGACGACAGAGGATGAGATGGCTGGATGGCATCTCATGGACTCGATGGACTTGAGTTTGAGTAAACTCCGGGAGTTGGTGATGGACAGGGAGGCCTGGCATGCTGCGATTCATGGGGTCACAAAGAGTCGGACACGACTGAGTGACTGAACTGAACTGAACTGAACATAGCTTAAGAATATGTTTGATAATTTACAAAGTTCGCTATACCTCAAGAAAACGTTTGAGAGCAGCTTTCTGTCACTATTAGGCATATATAAGTACAGATATATTTAAAATCAATCTTAGGACACTACAGTGAACATTCTATTCTAATGTCTGCATCACAGTTATTCTGACTTTGGGATACTTTTGTATGTCATACCGTTAACTACCTAGAAAGCTCAGTACACATTTACTACTGCTATAACTACTTCCACTACTACCACCACCACTGCTATTATATTTATCTGTTAGAACTATCTATTTCTTTCTAATTTTTATTTGGTATATTTTAAATTTTCAAAAGTTACAATGTTGACACAGTAAAACATGCATATACCTTTCACCTAGAATTATAAACTGCTATCGCTTTGCTACATTTGCATTATGTGTCTTTCCAGGTAATAATAATATCATTGTTTTCATTTTACTGAAACAACTGAAAGTAAGTTGTAAGTATTATGGTCCTTTATTCTAAGCATTTAGTATGTACGATCTAAAAACAAAGATATCCTTATGCAGTGATAATTGTTGTCCTTCAGTAGCCCAGTCATGTCCTACTCTTTGCGACCCCATGGACTGCCACCTGCTAGGCCTCCTTGTCCCTCATCATCTCCTGGAGTTTGCCCAAGTTCATGTTCATTGCATCTTTGATGCCATCCAGCCAGCTCATTCTCTGATGCCCTCTCTCCTTCTGTTCTCCATCTTTCCCAGCATGAGAGACTTTCCCGATGAGTCGCCTGTTTGCATCGGATGACCAAAATACTGGAGCTTCAGCTTAAGCATTAGTCCTTCCAGTGAATATTCAGGGTCATTTTCCCTTAAGACTGGTTTGACTTCCTTGCTTTCCAAGGGACTTTCAGTGTCTTCTCCAGCACTACAGTTCAAAGGCATCAATTTTTTGGCATTCTGCCTTCTTCATGGTACAGCTCTCACAACTGTACATGACCACTGAGAAGGCCATAGCCTTGACTATATGGACCTTTGTCATCAGAGTAACATCTCTGCTCTTCAACACACTGTCTAGGTTCATCGCTCTCCTGCCAAGAAGCAACCATCATCTGATTTCACAGCTGCAGTCACCACCTGCTGTGATTCTGGAGCCCAAGAAGAGGAAATTTGTCACTACTTCCACCTTTTCCCCTTCTATTTGCCATACAGTAATGGGGCCAGATGCCATGATCTTAGTTCCTTTAATATTTAGTCTTAAGCTGGCTCTTTCACTCTCCTCCTTCATCCTCATCAAGAGGCTCTTTAGTTCCTCCTCACTTTCTGCCATTAGAGTGGTATCATCCACATATCTGAGGTCATTGATGTTTCTCCCACCTATCTCGATTCCAGCTTGCAATTCATTCAGTCTGGCATTTCTCATGATGTGCTTAGCGTATAGGTTAAAATATAAGTGGTAGTTCAGTTCAGTTCAGTTCAGTCACTCAGTTGTGTCCAACTCTTTGCGACCCCATGAATCACAGCACGCCAGGCCTCCCTGTCCATCACAAACTCCCAGAGTTTACTCAAACTCATGTCCATTGAGTCAGTGTTGCCATCCAGCCATCTCATCCTCTGTCGTCCTCTTCTCCTCCTGCCCCCAATCCCTCCCAGTATCACGGTCTTTTCCAATGAGTCATAGTACATCTCACTAATTAAGGATAATTAATGTTGATAGACACAATATGTAATGTACAGTCCAGTATCATTTTCTATTCTTACATAAGACAGTATCACAGCACAGGTAAATAATCTATAGGTAATACCTCTAGCCAGAACCCAATAATTTAACACTCCTGCTTATTTACAAATTTCCTAATTTGAATTTGTGTAACCATCTGAGGGGTCTAAATCTTGGTTTTTTTCCCCCTTCATGACCATGGATTATGACCTTCCTAAAATCCCTTTCAGTTCTTGGATGTGAGCTGTATAATTATCTCCATCCTTCATTACTTCCAGAAAAGCACATTACAAGTCAGGAAAGCTAAGTATGCACATTTGTATCATTCAGTCATCTATATATGTCCACTATCAGAATGCACCAATCCTTAAAAAATTGAGCACTTTGGGACTTACATGATAGAGAGAATACTGCTTGATTTCCTATCTCCTTTTCCTTGTTCTAAGTCTTATTTGACTAGCTCCATATTGTTAGCAAAATTATCACATGTGGACATGGACTCACACACACACATACAAGCATACACACAGAAAAGAAACAGTATTAAATAGAGGTGTAATGTTTCTGGAATTTCAGAAATCTCTACTTAATATCTTGAATTCCTAGGGTTCATGACTTACAAACGTTTAATTAACATCACAGTGTCAGTAGTACTGAACATATTAAAGGCCCACAAGTACAGAGTTAGGACATTCTCAAGAATCCGTCGTAAAGATGCATCAAGACAATTACTATTGTGTGTACACATAATGCAATACATGTAATGAAGAGCTTTAGCTCTGGTGTTAGACAACTTGGGCTCAAATCTGAGTTCAGTAAGATCACCAGCTATGTGACATTGAGTAAATAACTTTACCTTTCTCTGCCTTAGTTTTCTCATCTATAAACTAGGGATCATACTCTATGGGTTAAAACAACTCACATAAAAACTCTGCAACATGCCTGGCACAAACCAAATCTTCAAAAAGTGTTACGATCAAGAGTGAATATGGTGGACTTGCTCTTGGCTTAAGTTTTATTAATTTCACCAACTACTGCCTGCTGAAGACCTTCCTGCTGAAATAGCTCCTTTGTTTTTTTTATATTTCCACAGAGCTATGTTGTATTTGTTTTATGTAACACAAATCATTAAGATGGAGTCCCTGCACTTTAGATGTAATACCTAAAAAATCATGCACAAGGGTCATGTAGCCCAAACTCCCACTCAGTGTTTTTCCCTTTATAATATCTCTGAAGGATGATTAAACACTGCTTAAACTCTTCCAAGATAGAAATTCATCAAGTCACAATTTGGAAGCAAAAAGAATTATTAGACAATCCATCCATATTCTTTACTGGAATTTACCTCTCTATAAAAATGTTTATCCACCAGAAAGAACTAGCATTTCATTCATTAAGTACTTATGTGTCATCAAATTTACATGCATTTTCCCTAGTTATCCTCTTAAGCTGTTGTTTAACATCCATAAACAAGTTCTTTAACTACCCTCCATTACGCTGTGCTAGTTTTGCACTTGATTTACTTTGCACTGTCATTTCAGTGAGTTGTTTTTCAGTAGTTTAGCATTGCTTCATCTGAAAGATGAACCAAGACTTTGAATCATTATCTAGATTTCCTTTCACAGTTACCACAGAATTTAACATATTACTCTAAATGATTTCTCCAAAATTTTCAACATAATTGAATAAAACTCCCAAAGCAAACATTCACTATTACAATCATAAATGCACATACACATGCTATCATAAATGCATATTTATTATTATAATGTCTACTCATATCTTTCAATGAAACTTTCTAACATAATCCTGTCACATCACTCTCACTCTCCCCTTAGCCACATACTGAGGTTGCTTAGACAAACTGTACAGTACAAGTCTTTTCCAGAAAAAAAAAAAATATTGGCCTATTAGATAGAAATGTTACAAATTGTCTAGCCAAAGCATAAATCATAAACTTGACCCCTTTTTAAGCTTTCTATTAGGACTGAAATAATTGATATTGACAGAACAAAGAAAAGATTCTCACAACCATAAAAATCACTTTGCTGCTACCAATATAACTGAATCCTACCTCTAATGGATTATGTGGCCAGGCCAGCCTCATAATAACATCTAGTAACTAACGCTGTCCATACGCTGGTGTTCAATGGCCAAAGACCCCATTTAATTAAGAAGATGGATTTATATGTGCTAATAATTCAGGTTAAAGCTCTGAAACCATAATATTACTCAAGCTAAAGAAAAAAATCTTTTTTATTTAATAGGCCACCACTTTTTTTCTTGCTGAGTAGAATCTCCCATTTCTGAAAGATACCTGATCAAAAGTATTCTTAGAATATCAGTTATGTTTTAAGTATATGAAAGCATAATATTATTTAGCACATGTTTATATAATTCATGTCAGGATAATTGTCTTCAATTTTAAAACAGATTCTCTTTACAAAGAGGGATTATTAATCTTGTGAAAACCTGATGTTGAGATAAATCTACTTATCAGACACAGACATGGAAAAACATAGCCAGTTTAACTTAGGAGCAAAGTTATCTAGAAATAACTTAATGGGCCCCACCATGTGTGGTTTTTATATATTTCATTATTTGCTCTAGTCATAAATCATGACATGTATACCCCTGGCTAAAACATCTTCTGGGAATAAAGCTCCTTCATTGCAAAGTTAATGTTGAAAAGCACTTTGTAAATCAAATGAAACAGAAACACTGAGACTCAGACATGAACTTCAAAAAGTTCCTAGGTCAAAGCTACACATTGCCTCAGGCTGAACAAAGATAACAGAAGTGACCAGCCCTAGACCATGCTGAGATGTATTTTTGTCAAGCAGCTATTATACACCAGGCACTTTCATGGTGAGCCAGACACTCGCGTTCAGTTTCCTTTCACTGTGGTGATCACTCTTCACTTTGAGGGCCCCTGGGATCTCCAGCTCTCTTTATCTTTGCATAGCTATATCCTATCAGAGCATAAGAAGATCTGCCTTCAGTTATTTACATCCTCTTGTCTCACCTACTAATGATACTTAAATTAGACATACTGAAATTGGATGTGGCATCTTCATCTGCCATGTGCATTCTAAGGTTTTCATCTGTATTGATGGAATCAATATTTGGCCCATCCAGCTGAGGCTAAAGGAAGCCCACTGCCAGAATTATGGGCAATGAGAGTTACCTGCTGCCGACTCTTCCTCCAGAGTCCAGAGCAGCGAACCAAGCTTCCCCAGTGCACTTTGTCTTTTCCAGAAATGTTTCCTCCTTTCACCAGAGCTCAACTCAAGCCTAACCTTCTCTTATTCTCATTTCAGCCAAACCTACTCTTCTCTTTACCACCTTGAAATTTATCCACAGTAGTTATAAAAAATAGAAAAAGAGAAAGAGGAGTTATGCATTCCACATGCCTCTAGATAGGGCAAAATACAGTTATTTTAATAATGGAAGTTGAAAGAAAGGAATTGGGAAGGAAAAAAGAGCTACCATATTCTTTACTGAGTATGCAGTTTCATAATGAAATAACTCTGGAATAAAATAAAGAAAAAAATAGTACTTTTCCCATTTGCTTTGTATAAATATCCAGTACTTAATAGTCAGCATGAATATTTCAGTTTAATTTTTCAATTCCCATAATGCCTACATTATTCTGATCAGGCTCAAAGTGATGAGTATATGACCACAAGGCTTTAGATTAATTTAGATATCATTAATAGTAAGTACTAGTAACCACAGCAACTACCTCTCATCTCCTTAAAAATTCTCCTTATATATGTCTATCTGACTTTCCTAATTTACAGAAATTTAATATAGAAATAGTCTCAGTATGATACATCTATGCAACTTGTCTTCCATGTAGAGATTTAGTATCTCTTCATAGTAACTCTTTAATAAAGAATTTATGGTGCTTATGAAAACTAACAAATGCTTACATTCAAAAAAAAAAAAAAAGTCTCTCCAATGAGTCTAGTAAGTATCTAGAAATCTTTAGTCCTAGATCTCTAACTGCCTAATAAGAAAACCATCCTCGATTAGGGATGGGAACTCTGAGAGGGAATTCAATATTGCAGAGCATGCCTAAGGATTGAATTTTATAACATGCCATAACCTCCATAATTAAAAGGCAGCTGAAATCAATTCAGTGTTTTCACGAGTCAGTATGTCATTCTGCAGAGTTACCATGATCAACTGTTTTGAGATATTCCAGTATCATTTGCCCAACAAACAAAACACTTGGTTTTAAACCTGTGTTAGTCACTCAAGCATGTGCAACTCTTTGCAACCCCGTGGACTATAGCCAGCCAAGCTCCCCTGTCCGTGGGATTCTCCAGGCAAGAATAGTGGAGTGGGTTGCCATTACCTTCTCCGGGAATCTTCCCAACCTAGGAACTGAACTCGGGTCTCCTGCATTGTAGACAGATTATCATTTGAGCTACCAGGGAGGTGCCCAGGAGTAAGTTAACTAAACAACAAATTTCTAAAGATGCACACATGCATGCTCAGTCATCTCCAACTCTTTGCAACCCCATGAGCTGTAGCCCACCAGGCTCCTCTGGCCATGGAATTTTCCAGGCAAGAATACTGGAGGGGGTTGCCATGTCATACCTTCAGGGAATCTTTCTGAGCCAGGGAATGAACCCCACATGTCCTGCATCTTCTGCACTGGCAAGACGATTCTCTACCACTGAGCAACCTTGGGAAGCTCTTTATAAAGATGGGGCCTGTCTTATACCTAGGCTTTAACAGAGGCTGAAATGATTGTCAGTGTATTAGAAATCACCAATCATTACAAAAAAAAAAAAAAACTCTCAGGATTCTGAACAGCATGGAAAACTAAATGAAAGGAAGATTTAAATTAAGTTGTTCCCCCAAAAAGCACCTACATGTACAGATTCCCGAATGAAACTGAGGCATCTCCAACTTGCTCGACAGAGATGCCAGAAGCCACGCAGCAGTGAGGGGTTTGAGGCTGAGCTCATCAGTCGTTCTCCTCAGGAGGCCATTTTGAATGCACTAAAAAAGACATCATTTTTCTCCTCCTTTAAGCAGTATGACTTGATTTGGAGACTTCCCCCACTACATTTTGTTAAATAAACAAAAAAATATGAAACTAACTTATTGGTCTTACTGAATGAATATCTGAAAATGCTTTTTTATGGCAAAGAGAATCCTTCTTAATCCCAAATTCCACTACCTATATTTGTTACCTCTACAAATTAGTTAATCATCAACTTTAAACTCTGAAATTAAATATCTGGTCATGGAATTTGCTCCATTTGTTATATGGGTACTACTCTAAGAAAAGTTCATCACCTACTGGAAGGAGTTTTAACTAGTTCTAGTTTTAACATGTTCTAAGCAATTTAAGTCTGGTCCTCAGATCTGAAACTCTGCTTCTTATATTGTCATTCCAAAATTCAAATGAGATTTTTTAATATTAGACTTGCAAATTGCAAGGTCAATGATCTCCTACTTATCTATCACTGAATCTAAAATTATTATATATTAGCTCTGTCCCATGAGTTCACCAAAGCTAACACTGAAAGTATTCCCGACGCCCTGACACCTAACAAATTGGAAGGGATAGGCCAGAGCCTTCCCCATACCAGTGCTCATAAACTAGGCTGGGCTCATCTGGAGGAATCTTAAAAATGTTTGGAAAACAGAGCAAGTTGAGATATGAGGGCCCAGGCCAGAAAAGTTTAATGGCGACAGTGAAAAGAAGGAAGAGAGAACCAAAGAATAAAAAGGGAAAAACTAAAGAGGAGTATAGTAGGACAGCAACAATCAGAGACCTAGAAGATCAAAGAGCATGGATGTGAAACATCAGAAATTTAGGGTTAAAAGCCAGTTTCTAAGGATATACTGTACATTAAGCGGATTGCCCAGCTGGAGACAGTTGCTGTTTATGTGTCATGAAAGAATTTCTTCTTTATAATTTAGAGATCTGAAGATTTATAAGAGCTCTCCCATTCCCTTTGGCAAACAGAACACATCTTTGTCAACCCTGTAAATGCAAGTATTCATCTCTTTCATACTCTCATATCATGGACATAAATGTAGATTTAGCAAAACAGATACAATCACTATATTACAATTACATGTATTACAATTATATATAAGTATGGAAGTTAAAATTTCAGGCTGTTTAGTCACAATGAAATAGGATTTCTCAATCTCTTTAACAGACTCTGACACATGAGTTAAATCTAAGATCTTTACTAATTTGTACTCAGGATGAGTCCATATTAAAATTTACTCAAACCTCTCTTTTCCCTGAACTTTTCTTCCTGATGATGATTTAAATAAAAAGTTTCACAATTAATTTTCAGAATATAAATGTCTCACTCTTACTTGCCATGAATCATTTTTAATTGCCCTATTTCTTGACCTAGTGATTATTGCTTGTCTGAATTACATTAGTTTTCCCCACCCTCCAAAAACCAATCTAGATAATGTCATAACATTATAAAAATTTACAAGTATATAATATAAAATGAAAAGCTATTTTTAATAAATACATTCAATTATTATTTTATGGATGCCTTTATCTAGCAGCCATCTATTCTATTCTCTAGTAAGAGAGCTTCAAATGAGTCTTAAATATGGGGAATACTGTTTCTATACTACTAATACCATAAAGATTGCCTTGGTAAAATGGAGCTCATACATATATGAAAGAAAAATACGTTTTAAGTGTCCCCAACATTTGAAAAAACAATATACAAATAAAAATCCCCATCTACAGTCAGAATTCTGGATTGAAGCCAAAACCAGTATATAGAATTGGTGCTAACTATGCCTATCTTTTGTCCACTACACATCCTCCTTTTTTTTTTTTTTTTCTGGAAAAAAAAATTGACTCAGTTTTTAAGAAAAATGCAACTGGACAAGACAAGCTGTATGCCACACACTGAGCAATACCTATTCACTGCTATTTAAATCAATTTAAAGAATATTAGAGGTAGGAATGATTGACCTTAGACAATGTGTCTTCTTCCTTCCTACACACTCATGAGCACACAGCATACAGAGCACCTTAAGATTCCATATGTCCTGTTTTTACTAAAGCTATCTGTCTCTTCCATCCCTTGGTGTCTCAGAAACAGGAACTAGATGTTATTGATTACTGCACCTTCCACAAAATGTTAGCACGTGGCCTCATGGAAAGAAGGCCACGCCTGTCATGGTAGAAACACAGTGGCTTTGGAAAGCAGACACTGCTCAGTTTGATTCTCAGACATGTTCCTAATTTCTCTGAGACTAATCTGAAGTGTCATTATAAAGACAATATGAGACAACATAAATTAAAGCATATAGCACAATACTCAGTACATTGTGAGTATGTGCTGAGTATTAGTACATATTTATTGGGTGCATAAATATTCATTTACTTCATTCCTTCTTTCACTGAAACTAAGAAGACAACTACTTACACATGTATTTTAAAACCAAATAATTTGGTAATGTTTCCACCTGAGAACCACTGTAATAAATGATCTTTTAAAGTGTACATCTGATGGTGTGGCCACATTGTTTTCTATATAGGTAGTAAGTCAAAGAGAAAAAAAAAATACTTAAGACACCATTAGTGTCATGAATGAAATAAAGACAGCATAGTTTAAAATTTCATCAAGAACCTAAAACCCTGAAAGACATACTAAGAAATATTTTAGTAAACATGCAGTATTCAAGAAGCCTGATTTTCAAAGAACTATACAGATGTGACTAGAGATACATCCTAGGAGCACTTCCATAAATTCCTTGACAAAGAAAATAAGCAAATGGGGAAAACAAAATATTGGCCAAGAGTACTTTCTCCTGTGATAGGTGTCTTAGCACCCTCCGAAGTTCTAAACAGAACAAGCCGCCTTGGGACTTCCCTGCGGTCCTGTGGTTAAAATTCCACACTTTGAATTCAGGGGACATGGACTTGATCCCTGACCAAGGAACTAAGATCCCACATACTGCACAGTTCAGCCAAAAAAGAAAAGAAAAGAAAGAAATGACTGCCTTGAGAACTATCATTAGGTAAGAAAACCAACAGTTAAACCAGAAAATAACAAAGTAAGTCAAAATTTTTTACTGTGACTCTTGATCTAGGGATCCACCCTTCCTATTTCCAAACCAAGGAACTCTGCAGCAAAATTCTTAGAATCAAGCAATAAAATGTATCAAATGTAAACTAAATGTTTAAACTTTACAACATTAATGTTACAATGTTTTAAACATTACAATGTTATGTTTTAAACATTACAACGTTACAAACAGGTCAGCTAAGACTGCTACTTCCATATTTGAGCACACTGTGATTTAGTCATTCACAGGGGAAGATCCTTTCAAAGAAAGAAACTATGCTTTATTTATATAGTACAGCTTCTTCACCCTCCAAGAACCTAGCATTATTATGTAAGTAGATATTCAGATAGCATCAATAAAATTAAAATAAATGAATATAATAAGCAGAATGTAGCAAAAAAAAAAAAAAGTAAGCATGATAAAGTCTGAGTCCTTTAAATGAAGAGAGGTGCCTGCTATCGTCACAGTATCTCAGTATCACTAATAGTAATAACCCTCTAGGGCATTATAACTTTTCGGTACTTATCAGACATAACACAAATTCAATACAATCAGTTAGATGTAAAATACAGACTTAGTAGCACCAATATCAGGATCAGTTAGCCCAGATCCAGTATAATTATTGTCACCACACAATATTATACAATTTAAGGAGATAAGAGAAAAAATTTTGGCAGAGTTAATTCTACCTCCACCTAAATAAATACCTAAAAACTCATATCCAATATGATTTTACTTCTAAATGCTTTGCAAGTTATAATTGTGCCTCAGATCTACAGTTATACCAAATCGACAATGCCAAAAATTATCTTTAAACCCTCTGTAGTATATTGCAGCATTTCTAAGAATATGATAAACACACACATTCATACATACAGAAGCTATTATGGTCAAGCTTGCAATTGACCATTTTATAATAATGTTCTACAAAACATTATTATAAAAGTTCCTTTTTCAAAAAAGATTTGTATATGTATAAAAGTTGATGTAATGTACATACTTTAAATTATATTAATTAATAACATTCACATAATATTGCTAGAATTTCAAGAAATGTTCAAGTTATCTTAAAAGACTTCTATTAAAACTAATATAGAACTCCATGTCACTTAACATCTTAATATGTAAAAACAACTAATTAATTGGTATGAATATTAACAACCTCAGTCCTTTAGGAGAATATCCTCCTGATCAAAGAATCTGAAGTTTGACTCATTCTACAGATAGTTTCCTGTATGTTGAAAGCACACAGCCATGTGCCAAAATGAAACAAACCTAAGTGCCGAAATTGGACCAGAATAAGGTCATTTTCAGTTGCTTTCACTCTCTACTAGGATGGAAGGACATGAAGATAAACAAAGCACACATTTGTTCTTAGAAAAAGACTGTGGTATTTCCACAGCTCATCATAGTGATCTAGCTCTTCTGCTACATTTTAATCAGTTTAGATGAATCAATTCAGAATACCCTTCAGAATACAGATGGAAATTGTGAAATGACTCATAATAGAAAAAACCTTGATTCAAGTTGTCTGCATTTTATGATGATGAATGAATGAGAGATGAAAAATCACTAGATATAGACTGTTCAATTGAAACATGGAGAATGGGTTTATCTGAAAATATCTGAACTGACCTCTGGGGTTCCATAGACAAATAGCTCTTTCATTTAAGCAAGCGTAAGGTTCAACTGGGGTGCTCATTACCTCACAGACTCCTGGGTCCCATCCACAGAGATTCTGTGCTGGTTATCTGGGGTGGAGCCCACAAATTCTTTTGCTAACCATCTTCCGGGTAATGCTGATGTCTTTGGTCCGTGGACCAACCACATTTTCAGAAACTGTCATGCACTGACTTTGGTTGTAGGACTGGTCACTTCTACATTCTAGGACCCCATCACAATCCAACTCTGGTCACAGCTAAATCACAGAAAAGAACGCTAGCAAAGGTTAAGAAACATGTATTAAAAATAATCTTGAAACCCTTCCCCGACATAGTCATTGAAACCAACCCCATAAATGCTGATTTTCTAGCTCGAGTTTTGTGACACATTAGGTTATCTCCAATTATCTCCAGGGGTGATATAACAGTTTCACAAAATTAATTTTACTCCATGTTAATTGAACGAGGTTCACATCTGGAAAATGAATGTAGAATTTGTTGTTTGAAATGAAAGTAAAAAACAGCTGAATCCATTAACTCTGCTCCTATAACCTAAAGCTCTTTGCTTAATTTTGTTAAATTCATTAAGGATTTTGCTTTTAACTTGGACCTTGTGCCTCATTCTAATACAGTGGCAAAATGCTACGGTCAAGCTGCAAACTATTTATGGAAGGGTAATTACAAATACGTAAAGGCTCTGATGAGTCCAGTAAATGGCAGAGGCAGGCACCACCACCCCATGGTTAAGGAGATAGATGACTAACATGTCCTTTCCTTCACTAATGTTCTAGGTCCAAAATGAGGAATTGAGAACTAAAATGATAGTCCTTAAGAACTGATGCTTTATCACTATCTTTGGACTAGAGGTAATTATTTTTTTAAGGAATATTTTCTTTTCCAGAGTGGCAGAATATCTTTCTAGAAACAAACATAAAACCTAATTACCAAGACTTTGAAGAAAGAAAAAAGCTTGTTGAAAAATTACAAGAAAATATTATTCAATATTTCCCCCAACATGTTTATATAGCTAGTTGTGGATTTAGCAAGAAGCATGAATTCGAGGTGAATGTGTGTGTCGGGAGAGGGGCCAGAGAAATCCCCACTGCCTCACTGAAGCAGAGGTTCCATATGAGCTAGAGGACAGGAGAAATCATTTGAGAAGGAGAACGTGATACAAATTATGTGAAGTCCCAGAATCAAAGCAGAAGTTGGATTTAATGAAGTAGGTCATAGGGAGCCATAGAAGATGGTAAGCAATTGTAACATGCTAAAAATCATTTTTGAAGATCAAGCTGGTAGACTTGAGTGAGAAGGATGAAGTGATAACAAAGAGAAACAGAGGCAAATTCAAGACCCATCCCTAGAAAATGCAGGCAAGAAATAGAAACATCTCGGGTAAAGGAATGAACACTAAAAACATTACAGTAATCAAGTGAATGTGTGTGTGTGTGTGTGTGTGTGTGGCGGGGGGCGGGGGGGTGGGTGGGCAGGGGAGGAGGTCATAAGCCATAACAACTGCAAAAGAAAATAACTAAATTTGGACAAGAAAAAAAAAATCCATCATTTTTATCTTTTAAAGTAGGGAGCTATATGTTTTGTGTGTATATGTATATAAATCTATATATATTTATGTATTTCTCTGATATGTCAGTTATATGGATAGTTTATACATATTTATTTCACATATTTATAGGCCTGAAAGGAGGTGGAAAGCAGCACAATTGCTTATTAGTTCTTAGATCACAGATCCTTTTGATCTTACAAAAAAGAAAAAGCAACGATGAAAAGGAATCCACTAAAAGTGTACAAGGAATCCAACAAAGTTGTATCTAAATTTTGCTGCTGACCAGTCATTTAATAAATGCCTCATGAGGACCATTCATGTACCAGCCAATGCCTTAGATGCAAGGAACAAGACAAACACATCTAAGCGGCTAATGCCTCGGAGCACCACCAATATATAAAAATCTGTCCTCTTCCTCTAAAGCAGTTATAAACTTGAAAACCAAGCACCAAACGGAAATCACTGTTTTCCCTAGAACAATAACAAAACTGTTTCATCCTTGGGTAAAGAAAGTCTGAATTACAGGATGACAAAAAAAGGTAGAATTCTCCTGAAAGCGGAAAGTTTAAGCACTGTTCCAGCTCGTTTTCATGAAAACTTCCATGTAAGTTTATGGTATAGCTTTTATAGTTCAAAAGATGTAATCAACCAGGTGTTGATTACCTAAAAGAAAAGAGAGAAGGAAGGAGACAGGGCATGCTTAATCTTTTCCTGGTGTTATCCTTTCAATAAGAGAAGCACACATTTTTGCCAGTTCATTACAGAACCTGATGACATTTACATGTTCAAACACATACTCCATTTAAATGAATGCATTGTGATTATTATAATTAAGTTCCTACCTGAAATTTTTAATATGCTAAAATAAACTGCATTTCTTTATTTTATTTTGCAGTCTCCTATACTGCATCTGGTCCCATCACCTCATGGGAAATAGATGGGGAGACAATGGAAACAGTGTCAGACTATTTTGGGGGGCTCCAAAATCACTGCAGATGGTGACTGCAGCCATGAAATTACTTACTCCTTGGAAGGAAAGTTATGACCAACCTAGATAGCATATTAAAAAGCAGAGACATTACTTTGCCAACAAAAGTCCATCTGGTCAAGGCTATGGTTTTCCCAGTGGTCATGTATGGATGTGAAAGTTGGACTGTGAAGAAAGCTGAGTGCTGAAAAATTGATGCTTTTGAACTATGGTGTTGGAGAAGACTGTTGAGAGTCCCTTGGACTGCAAGGAGATCCAACCAGTCCATCCTAAAAGAGATCAGTCCTGGGTGTTCATTGGAAGGACTGATGCTGAAGCTGAAACTCCAGTACTTTGGCCACCTCATACAAAGAGTTGACTCATTGGAAAAGACCCTGATGCTGGGAGGGATTGGGGGCAGGAGGAGAAGGGGATGATAGAGGATGAGATGGCTGGATGGCATCTCTGACTCGATGGGCATAAGTTTGAGTAAACTCCGTGAGTTGGTGATGGACAGGGAGGCCTGGCATGCTGCATTCATGAGGTTGCAAAGAGTTGGACACGACTGAGCGACTGAACTGAACTGAACTGAACTGATACTGTATTGGTCAGAATGCCTTTGGACATATTTGTTACATGTATAAATCTAAATGATAAAGCAAATAAATAAATGGACCTGTAAGCAAGCTCTCTTGCTATTTCTATATACTCTTCTTTCCAACAAAGAATAATGAAATGGGAAAGTAAAATCAATTAAAAATAGGTAACTTTAATAACATCTTTAAATCTTAGGTACACAAGATCAGAAAATTAAAAATCAAGCTTGTTTGTCAGAAGTCATAGTGAGTGAAACTATTACTATAAAAACTTTAAGTACACTGATCTACAGGGTCCCAACTTTTTTGAAGTTTCAGAAATCCAAATTCCAAAGAAACCAAAGTATTAGAAACATGAACAGACTGATTAAACTGTCAAAAAATAAAAAATAAAAAGAATAGGAAAACAAACACCCAAAGCTGGATTAATGAATTTTCAACTGAAGAATTTTTGGTGTAAAATTCCTTAACACCATATGATACAAAAAATAGTATGCTACAAGTCTAAAGCATGACAAATTCAACTATTCTCATCAGTTAAAAAGTTATATGTGTGTGAATGTGTGTGTGTGTGTGTGTGTGTACACACGTGTGTGCGTGCACGTCTATTGACCAACAGTGATTTATAAAACCACAGGGCTTCCCTGTGGCTCAGCTGGTAAAGAATCTGCCTGCAATGCGGGAGACCCGGGTTCAGTCCCTGGGTGGGGAAGATCCCCTGGAGAAGGGAAAGGCCGCCCACTCCAGTATTCTGGCCTGGAGAATTCCAAAGACTGTAGAGTCCATGGGGTCACAAAGAGTCAGACATGACTGAGCAACTTTCATGTCACTGACCAATAGTGATTTATAAAGCCAAAGCTCCAAATGCCTTTGGCAGTGTATTTTATTTTGTAAAATAAAAACAGCAATGATGCTAAAAACTTGTTAACACAAAGAATACTGTTTTAAGAGACTTTAGAATATCACTTTAAGTCTGCCATCTTTTCAAATGAGTAAAATCTCTTGTTAAAACAGTGTCAAGTTTTATATAATTAAAATTACAATAAAATAACACATTACATCTAAATCTATGGACACTTTAAAACGTTTAAAGAGTTTTGTAAAATATCATCCTACTACATATAATGTTTAAAATTCAAAAGTTGCACTGCTTCTCATTTTAATGTATGTGGTTTTGTTGTACAATTAAATGCATCAGACAGAACACAATTAAGAAATGGAACATTAGTATCTGTTTTATCCTCTTTGAACATACAGATGTTAAATGATCATACCTCACCAGTACATGCCTACTGCAACTCGTGTTTCACTTTCCAAACACTCAGGGTTTAAAACAGAGCAGACTGCACTTTTGATAACATCTGCTACAACAAATAACAAAAAAAGAGTGTGAAGTCTGATGAATGTTTAAACAGAACATTTTTTATGGATCAGCTAAATCTTTTCTGCTTTTTAATTAAAAGTAAAGAAAATGGAACTTAATTATCCTGTAAAGATTAGCTTGTGGGCATCTTCCTGTAAATTACTTCTAATTGAAAGCAAATTGTCAAGTGACATTCAAAGTACTGTCCTTTAAAACACAGCTGTTCGGCTGCTGATTTCAGTGCATTGCAATGTTTTCTTGTTACAATATGGCATATTTGAATATTTTAACAATTTCACTGGTTTTGTATAGATTTCCATTTAACATATCTTAATCACATTTCTTCCTGTAAAAAAGTTAGCATCCGTGAGTGCTTTGCAGCGTTTTGAGCCAGCCTATCATGAGAGCACTCCACTGACGTTTACTTTTTCAGACTTGTTTACTTAAAGTACCACTACATCTGGACAATTACGGTCCAGGAAGTGGGTAGTTACACTCATCAGACTACTGTCCCAACCCAAGTCTTTATGGTATCTGTATAAGTCAGTCACAGTTTACTGATGCTTTAAAATATATTAAAAATTCAAATGAAACTCATATTAGAAAGTGAAAACAAACAATTTTTCAGAATTTAACACTTAACAGAAATTCTAGTCCTTTAAAAAAAATTTAAATAAATGCCTCAAGGGTAATATGAAGACAGCTAACATAGGAGTTCTGATATAAGAATGTAATAGGAAGACTAGTAAGTAGCAAATGAGAAACACAAATGCACTAACCCACAAAACCCATTTACGTATTTATACATCCACCGACTATAGTTGGTTGGTTACCATTGCTTGGTGCTGCTCTGGAGGCATCACCAGAAATAAAATCAACAAAGTCCCAGCTCTAATGTAACTTACACCTCAGAAGAGGAAGAAAGAAGATTAATTATAAATAATCTCTGGTTCTTGGGAATAGATTTTTAAAAACAATCTAATGACAACAACAAGAAAGTGTTTGCTTGCATGAAATGCTTAGTTCAGGTGAGGATACGTGCTTTGGAGAAAAATAAATCAAGTAAGGTGACAGCCACGGGCAAAAGAAGTTGACACTGTCTTACGTGAGGCGGTCAGAGAGGGCTCTCCACTAAGGTGACATCTGAACAGACCCCAGAGTGAATTTACAGTGAGAGGGAAATACACACATCGTGTGTATAACAGTCCAGGAAGGGGTCCCTTCAAAAGAATTAGGAAAGGCTTCTAAAAAGAAGAATGTTGACAGTCCAAGAAAATATCAATAGTTGGAAAAAGACCAAGTTAGGACGGGAAAGATTATTAACCATGTTTGAAGATTTACATGTTTGCTCAGACAGTAATGTAACTCAAGCCAAGAGCCCAACTACTGCTACTTAATCTCCCCAGGTAAATAATTTATGTTCCCAATCTGAACATAACTTGAACAACACTAATGCTGTTCCCCAGAGTGAAATGATCTCTATGAATTCCTCTAACTGTAACTGCCTGGTATAAATAGGTAGCTAGGTACGTTGGTAGGAACATAGGCAGGCAAATAGATAAGGTTTCAATATTAACACTTAAAGTTTCTTTTTTTTTTTTCATTAAGCAAAAAAGCATTATATAACCATGTAGAATTAAATCTTAACCACAAATCGAGTTCTGCTTTTTATGACAGTATGTGTGGAGGAGACTGGTGGTGGTGGTTTAGTTTCTAAGTCGTGTCTGACTCTTGCAACCTCATGGACTGTAGTCCACCAGGCTCCTCGGTCCATGGGATTCTCCAGGCAAGAATACTGGAGTGGGTTGCCATTTCCTTCTCCAGGGGATCCTCCTGACCCAGGGATTCAGCCCAGGTCTCCTGCATTGCAGGCAGATTCTTTGCTGACTGATCTACGAAGGAAGACTGAGAAAGGATAATAGAAAGCTAAATCCTGACTCTTATTCTCATCTGTTCAAATGTCTCAGTGTATCCAGAGAGAAAATATGAGAGGGATAATATATATGAGAGGGAAACTAAAGATTACACAATAGGAACTGTGGATGCTTTTTCTTTTAAAGTCATAGCAAAAGAAGTGAGAAACTAAATGTAAAAAAGGAGTATTGCCTAGACTTGTTTACAAATTAAAGTTATGCTCTTCCTTTGCACTGAAATGTGTGTGGGTTTGCGTGTTGCCAATACTGCAAATACCATTAATTATCTCTAATGAAATTCACCAAAGGGGTTTTAAAAAGCTATGTCCCAGATACCATGTAAGTTATAATTGAGACTGTTATTATATAAGGAAAAAAACACACTTTAAAGCATGTAATGAAAGAAGCAAGCATATTATAGTTAGAAATTTAAAAACTGCTAAACTAAGCTTCTACTATGGGCACAAAATTAAAACACTATTTTATGAAAGAATATTTGAACCATCCAGCAGTGTGCAAAATCAACACACTATCTATGGGGCACTCAAGGCTTGGTCCTAAATGTTAGAAGTCTAAAATTTAGATTAGGTACCACCTAACCATAATTATTAAGTTTAGTATAAAAAGTCATTCTAAATAAACAGTTTTCTCACTTCATTGTAAGAACAATTTGAAGGACTTGTTAAAATCCAGCTTTCTGAGCCCCACTACTCTGTTCTGAACCAGGAGGTCTGGAGTAGAGTTCAGCAATTTGCCTTTCTAACAAGCTCCCTGGGGGATGCTAAGGCTGCTGGGTCCAAGGGAAATTGCAATCATTTTAGTTAAGTAATTTTCTCCATTAATTAAATACTAAGTTTTGCTTTTATGTAAAAACTGGTCCATTTTATCTATAGGGGAAAATGGTCCCCCATCTTTTTCATAGCAATGATTTGAACATACATTTTAAAGAAGACAAACATTTGATTTGGGGAATAAAGAAATATTTCTCTCCTATTAATATTCCAGATTTCATTAATTACACTTCTAATCAGCAACATTATCTGTAACCAAATTTAATCATTAGATATGTAGACAGTAGGCATGATTTCACAACAGCCCAGGTTTCAATGAAAGGATTTTGAGCCAGAATTTTTAAGTGCAAAACTGAATGTGTACCTAAATATTCCAGTTAGATTTGATGTTTATTTCACAATTTTGAAATAAGATAGAATATAGTAATTTTCACAGGAGAGGAAGTATGACAATTTTGTATCTTCCAAAAATCACCAATAAATTGATGAATGAATGAATAAACCAAGTCCTACTATGCTAAAATATGCACAAAGGTAAGAATTTATTCAACTGTTCAGTGCCCAAAAGGAAATAGAATTTAATTTCTTCTTTTTTAAAAATTTTTTAAAATTTCTTCTTTGCTCCTCCCTTGATAGCCATCTTTCCCTCCTTCTTAACCAATAATCTTCTGTTTCCTTGAACTTTCAGCTCATTCACTCAATACAAAAGCTTGTCTATCTAACTTAGATCTATCTACAGTACTCTATCCCTTTATTTATCTGATATTTCTTCTCTGAATAAATTTACTACTTAAGTATTTCACAAACTTTAGAGTGGAACTTTCTGTCTTCTTTCTGTACCCAGAGTACCTAGAATAAACACATAATGAGGAATAAGTTGCCATGTTTCATTACATTTCAAACCCATCTCAGTCCAGGAACTCATAACTCTACACCTGCACTGCTTTAACAGTTTCTCAGATGGGCTGCCTGCCTTCAGCCTCTGTACAAATTATGTGTGATGATATCACATTCTGCCCAAAAGTATATGTTGATATTCCAAAATCAATGAGTTCTAGGATTTCTAAGGATGTAAGAACTCTAAAAGTTTAATACCAAACGTATGAAAAAATGTTTTTCTTTATCCTTTCCTTCTGGTCTCTAATCTCCTAAAAAGTACAATATATCCTTTAACCCACCAGTCTAACTGCTTGAAATTCATCCTTCAAGAAAAACCTAAAAGATGTAAATGATGATATGCATTAATTTAGTTCTTTCAGAAGTTAATAAAAGTTGGATACTAGCCAAATGCCTTAAAATAGAATGTTTAAACTGCAGCAAATCCGCTAAGAGACCATAGGACAGAAAGGCAAAATTAAAATCAATAAGACCTTATAGAAATATGGAAAATATTTCCCCTTATAAGCATAATAAAATTATATATCTACCATGATTATACATGTAAATATAAATACTGACATACAGAACACAAAAACAATCCATGTAATAGGGTAGCCATGTATATTTTTATATTGTTTTTGTAAGAAATTGAGGTCAGTTTACAATGAATATACACTTCTTCATCTTTTATATCTTCATATAAGGTATGTGATGAACTTTATCATTTAGAATGATGATGCAGAGTTTCTACAAGGTCTTAAATTACCATATGTTTCATTATGTTCACTTAAAGTGAATATGAACTTCAATGAAGAATTTCAATAAAGGTTGTATGTAATATGTTAGTTTCTGGATAACCATCAGTTAAGTTCAATTAATCAAAATACTCCTTGATTCATTCCAGGTTTTACCTTGTATTGTGTACAAGAATAACTAAGAGCAGACTGGTTTTGCTGTCACTTTCTTTGTTACAAGTTTTATACACAATTACAGACCACATTACCCAGGCCCCTCAGAACTGAATGGGAATTGAGCAGCTCAAGTCCAGGCCATTCTTTTGATAAGGAATGTCTTCCACTATTTCTCTTCCTTGTTACATTGAATTTTCATATGGATTTAACAATGGATAAATAAAAGCCAGAATAGCTCCATGAGTGACTTATTTTCATTTCAAAATTCTGGCATTAAAAAAATCCAGTACCTAATCAGTTAATACTAATGCCTTCAAAGACTTTGCATGTCTACTAAATAATAGTGCAACCTTATAGTGGGACAATTTAAACCCAGGCTCCTGGGACTCATTTATCATCTTTTTCCGTAACCCCGTAACAGTTCTTTTGGGAACTAAGGAAGAAGATAAATGGATCCCTGAGAAACAAATATTTACAAACCTTTTGAAAATGCTGTTTAAGTAGGAAAGGAAATATTCTATTATCTATGCTGATCATATGAGAATTCACTTTGCAGGATCAAGTGGAGTGTGAACTGTTCAACCTCATAAGCATTTTCAAATAAAATCAAAGAACTCCAGATTTCAAACTTATAAACAAAATTCCAAATCCCAGTCATCTTTTTACATAATTACAAAAGGGTCTACTGACCTCCTATTCTTAAATGGATTACCTAATATGTGGAGTATCTTCCAGTACCTTTATTGGCTTACTGTTGTGTACCCCTCATTACCTGGTCCTCAAAAAGAAATGAATAGAAGTTGAAATGCAAACACTATCAATAGTAAATTACAATCCTTGAGTTCCACATGGTCACCGCACACATTAACCATTAACATACTCTTTCTCTTAGCTGGAATAAGAAGCATTTTCTTCTACAGAGTATTTGTAAAACTGAGTAATATAAACAATACCCTCAGTTTTTCACTTCACCTTACTTACACAGAAAAAGCCAGAAAGAAACACATCAGTATTTTGACCTCAATGAGCCATGATGAAATCTGAGATTTGTAATTTGATGAAACTGTGCTGAGATAATACAGAACCCTCTCCCTTAAATTCCTGGAAAAGCATTTGAAATCACAAGATGGTAGATTATAAATCTTGGCGTCCTGTACAAATGACTTTGTTTAAAAAATGAATACATAAAAATGTAAAACATACAATATTCAGCATTATATAAGTCACACTGCTTTTTGTTGTTACTATTCCCTTGTTCCTTACTAAATGATTATTTATCTATGTGACCTGTGGAAATCACAGAATACTGACAAGATTTATTTAAAAAAGGAAGAAGGTCTAGGACTTACTTCTGTCAATTGATCCTGTCCCAACATTTTAAATATCACACACACACACACACACACACACACAAACAGGTCTTCTCAATGTTCTCATTAAGTTTTGATAACAGTATTTTAGAAAAAGAGTTCAATACTACTGCATTGAGGTAATTTATCAGGGTAGCCTGTGACTTAGACACAACCCTTAGTATGTTGTTCTATTTTCTTTATCATTTTTTGTTTTCTTTGTTATTATTTTTAAATGGTAAACATGACCAACGGCTGTAATATGTTTCCCCAATCCCATATGAATGATAAAGACAAGCTACTAATTTGAAATTTAAACACTTGAATAAGCCAGAAGGGGGATAAAACAGAAACTGTAAGAGCATAATGGAATGGAAATTGCTCAAACTAACTGAGCGATAGGGCAAAGCACACACCGACATACGCCACATCTCTGAAAGAAGCAAAGGTATGCCACATGCCACCTTTGGGGTTGGTTCTGTTGCTGCCAGTTTGCTAAGCTATTCTCTCTCTCTGCCGTACCTGCTACATAACAACTAAATGTTAGGGACTCCAGTCATCATATTTGAAATATAACCTCTTGCAGACAGGAAAAACAGTACTCGAAGCTGTAGCTTTTGAGTTTTCACACATCTCATATTGAATATGCATTAACTTTTCACAGTAAGATTTATGGATGTATTTTATTAACTATAATACAAAAATAACGTGTTAAAATAACTTCGTGAGACTATACCAACTCTAAGCTAACTCTCACAAGCTATGAGAAAATGAGGTTCTTGTTAATATCAATGACTAGAAGTTTCCTGTTCCATATAGGCTTTTGATTCATGATCAGTAAATTGGATTTCTAATGGTAAAAGAATAATCACATTAGAGTGAATACTTAAAAGAGCTTTCAGTAAATTTTTCTATCTGATGCCTAACTGTTTCCAGGGGATTTTATATTATCTTAAATTGTCTAAAGTTTCCAATAACATATGTTCGTAAACAAGTGAATAAAAGGCCCCAGATTTCTACCCATCAACTCTTTGTTTAAGGCTGCATGGCACTCCTGTGCTGACATTTCATTCTCTATTATAGGTGTAATTGCCTATAGGTTTCCTCAAACAATAATCCACACGAGGACAGGAATTATGTTTCAAAACTGACTAGGATTTACTCAGTATTTAAGTCCAAGATCCATTAGTAGGCATTTCCACCTATAGGATCACATCTTTGTTTTTAACAAGTTTAACTTACTTTTTCCTGATTTTAATAAAATATGTCTTTCATACCTGTGTACATATTTTAAACAACTTTACTGATGTATAATTGACATAAAAACTACATGTATTCAATGCATACAATTTGGTGAGTTCAGATATACGCATACACCTGTGAAAACCATCACCACAATCAAACAAACATACAATTTTCACCTTCAGAAGTCTTCTTGTGTCATATTCATTGCTGAATACATCCATCTTGCAGAATCATTTCCACTGACAAAATGGGGTTGTGAAAAGAGCCCCTCAAACCTGGTTCAAACATTGGCTCTGTCAACTGCAGTGTCACCCAGAAAGATGTCTCCAAAATGGGTTCGATTTTAACTGTCCTATATAAAATAGGATAAATCAGATAAATAATTTAAACAAAGCAAATGTATATAAAACGCTAAGCTAGGGACTTCCCAGGTGGCGCTAGTGGTAAAGAACCTGCCTGCCAATGCAGGAGATGTCAGAGACACAGGTTTGATCCCTGGGTCGGGAAGATCCCCTGGAGGAGGGCATGGCAACCCACTCCAGTATTCTTGCTGGAGAATCCCATGGACAGAGGAGCCTGGTGGGCCACAGTCCATGGGGTCGCAAAGAGTCAGACACAACTGAAGTGACTTAGCACACACATACAAAATAGGACAAATCAGATAAATAATGTGAACAAATCAAATGTATATAAAATGCTAGGCAGAGTCTCCATCACATAGGAGGGCTCTCAAAAATTGTCCTCCCTTCTTCAGAAGTAATATGTGATGCACAAGTATGTTTAACATAACCGTATGTCACTGATTACCAAAGTAATGAGGGAAATAAACATTTATTATATTCCCCTCCTATAAAGTTTAATATCATACATGACACTTAAAACAAGCAGGCCAAGAATCAAATCTATCCACTCATCTTAGAATATCTATACCACAACAGTATTTAATGTCTGTTTTGGTTTTTTTTAAGTTCAAGAGAAATCATTCAAATTTTTGTCAATTTCAAGGACACTGCAGTTGCTCAGTAAATCTCCATTGAAAAAAATAAACACTACAATCAGAGGAAATGGAATATTTAGAGATATTGTACATACACATAATAAAACTGACATTTAAAAAGAAGTCTGTGTGTTTAAAAAATGCAATTTATTCTGGAGTTAGTTACAATAGTATAGAGAACACTCAAATTTCCACTTTCTCTGTTACACTAATCTCAACCATGATGACCCAAGAAGGGAACAATATTTGATGAGATATTTTTTGGCACACCCATTGTGTTTGGACAGCTGGACAGCATTTTTACCCCTTGAGCCAATCTGCTCATCAGCAGATACGAAAAGATCACCTGCGAGCCAGCCACACACTTGGAAGAGCTTCCATACCGTTCAGAAAGTATAAGCTTCCCTGGATGGAAGAAATGATGCTACTGTATATGGAATTCAGTGATGCATATCTCCTGACTGTGTTATCTTCAAAAATCACAGTACTGTTTTGAAAAGAACCCCAGTAAACTGAAGATAGCAGCAGCAGGATGGTGCTCAACATGACTGCCTTTCAAAAGATGAAAACAAGAATAAAACTGAATTTTGGTAAAAAGATACAGAATGCCACTGTGTGTTTAAAGATCTAGAAAAAGCTCCAGGTTTCTGAAAGCATGTTTGGTAACCTATTATTATTGATTAAGACAAAGAAAAAATTAATTCATAAAGATCCTCAAAATTTGTTAGCTGAGTTCACTTGTTTTGATGTTAAACTGATTTCATCTCAAAAGCATAAAAATGTTATATTCATACATACATACATCAGTTTCCTAATCAATAAGGTACACACAATAACATGCTTTTACCTTTGCCATGGGGAATAATATACACATATATTAGATTACAATACAATTCGATTTTCTTAGATTAGGGGGGTCATAGTCATTGCTGGTCTTTCTCATTGTTTTTAAATGAATCATTTCTTATCCCTTAATAAATACATCCATGCATGTAAAGTTGTAAAAATATTTTATTTTATATCAGTATTAATAATTTATTCATATAGATGGTTGAACTCAAAATTGATCAGAGTACCACACTATCATTGTGCATAACTTGATACAAAGACAATGACTTATGTATCTTTCTACTTGTGGTACTTAGAATCATGACACATACAAACAGGGCAAAGAGAAATAGATCCAGGAACTGCAAGATCTGAAGACTACACAATTGGGAACCCTCTGTAAGAGAATATAAAATTATGCTACAAGGTATACATGAAAGCAAATATTTATTTAGAAAGAGAAATCTCAGTAAATTGCAAATGTTAAGAATAAGACAATTACTTTTTCTGCTCCATCTCCCCTTACCAAGATTCCAATAATACTTGTGGCCATTCCTAGGTGAGGCAGAGAGAAAGTCAAAATGGAAAGAATTATCAGACTTAATTGTAGTTAAAACACCTTCACTTTAAAAATGTTGTAAAAATACCTGATCCCACTGCTTGAGCCCCTCCCAAGGCCTTAGAAAGGGCCTCAGCGAGTGAGCATCCTGACACCTTTCATTTAGCTCCCAAGGGAGTTGATTGTTACTGATTCAATAACAAACTTGAGAAAGACTTGACAGGTACCAATTAAATCTTCCGAGAATTCACCAGAGAGTCTCAAAACATTCCAAGACTCATCTAGAATATGAAATCATCCAGGAATCTATGTCACCCATGTTGCCCCTTAACTCCATAATCCCAATTGCCCCCTGCCTTTTAAGGATCTATCAAATAATAAATCTAGCAAGTGATTATCCAGGCAAACCTTTATGTGCTTTCTTTCAGGGACAGTAGCTCTCTACCTTACAATGAAGTCCATTCCATTTCAAACAGCTCTAACTGTTCTCCATGCCAAGCCCAAATCTGCCCTCAGTACATAGAACACAGACTCACAATGCTCTTCCAAGCTATTTTTTTCTAAGCTAAAAAAATATAGCTCTCATATGAAACCTGTAATTTTCTTTTCCTATTAAACATCTCCAATTCCTTCGGCTATTGCTTGAAGTTAACAATCCTCCAGCTTGCTTGAAGTTAACAATCCTCCAGCCGAGATTGAAGGAGGACATGAACATAATACCCAAGATGTGACTGGCCAGAACAAAGGACAGCAGGGCTCCCTGTTAACTGTGTAACACTGAAGAATCATTCTGGACTGCAACGTCCACTGAAGACTCACAAGTACCTGAAACATCTATGAAGTTTTCATTTTGCCAGCATACAAGGGTCACTCTTCTTTGATGTTGTTCAGTCATTCAGTCAAGTCTGACTCTTTGAGAACCCATGGACTGCAGCACACCAGGCTACCCTGTCCATCACCAACTCCCGGAGCTTGCTCAAACTCATGTCCATTGAGTCGGGGATGCCATCCAAACAATTCATCCTCTGTCATCCCTTTCTCGTCCTGCCTTCAATCTTTCCCAGCATTAGGGCCTTTTCAAATGAGTCAGTTCTTTGCATCAGGTGGCCAAAAGATTGGAGCTTCAGCCTCAGCATCAGTCCCTCCAATGAATATTCAGGACTGATTTCCTTTAGAATTGACTGGTTGCATCTCCTTGCAGTCCAAGGGACTCTCAAGAGTCTTCTCCAACACAGTTCAAAAGCATCAATTCTTCAGCGCTCAGCTTTCTTTATGGTCCAACTCTCACATCCATACATGACCAGTGGAAAAACCATAGCTTTGACTACACAGACCTTTGTTGGCAAAGTAATGTCTCTGCTTTTTAATACGCTGTTTAGTTTTGTCATAGTTTTTCTTCCAAGGAGCAAGCATCTTTTAATCTCATGACTGCAGTCACCATCTGCAGTGATATTTTTGGAGCCCAAGAAAATAAAGTCTGTCACTGTTTCCACTGTTTCTTCATCTATTTGCCATGAAGTGATGGGACCAGATGCCATGATCTTTGTTTTTTGAATGTTGAGTTTTAAGCCAGCTTCTTCACTCTCTTTCACTTTCATCAAGAGGGTCTTTAGCTCCTCTTTGCTTTCTGCCATAATGATGGTGTCATCTGCATATCTGAGGTTAATGATATCCTGTACTTACACAATTGCCTTTTTTAACCAAAATTCAGAATTTTATTAAATGTCACCACCAGCTTTAGGACACCATCCCAGACTGCACAGAGCTGTGAAACTGGATCCTAATAATTTTAAGAGACATAGTAAAACCCATTTAAGCAAAAATAATTCAAGATTTTTAGGCATTCATTAAGTGTGTCCCTCTCTGCCTTTGGCAGTTAGGTCTATCTCCAGAAAATCATATATTTTTATTGGTTCATACCAGACCCAGCAGCTTAGATTTGAGAGGCATTGGCAAAGATTACTAAGAAACCCAAGAGATACATTATCCTCCTGTTGTAGTTTCCATATCTAGAAAAATAAATATTAGTTTATAATGAGTCTGAAATTGGTTATTTCTCTTTCAAATAGAATCAACATAATTACAACTGATAAAGAGAAAGCAAATCTTTTCTTTTTTTCTTTCTTGGTTTGTTCTAGGGTTTTTTGTTGTTAGTTTGAAGTAAATATAAGTTAAGAATGTGTATTCCCCTCTAAGGGTTCCTCTAGCCCTCTCCCTGACTATCATATTTTGCTTATTTTTTTTAGGTAAACACATAATTCCAAATGAAAATTTTAATGCTTCATTATCAGAGAGTATCTAAACGCTTTAAGCATTGCTCTTGAATTCTGCTTTGAGTCTTTTGCTTTTTTTCAAATTATACAACTTTGTGCTCAGTTTTGTGCTTCCTTCCAGAAACAGATTCTTCCAGAGTTCTCCTGGCGCAACTGTGCTTCCTAATTCTTAGGTTCTTTCTAAGAGAATATGACACCTGTTCTCACCTCTTAACCCGCTCATCTCTCACCCCTTAAGCTGAATCTGAATGAATGATTCAGCAGA
This sequence comes from Muntiacus reevesi, assembly GCF_963930625.1. NCBI lineage: Eukaryota > Metazoa > Chordata > Mammalia > Artiodactyla > Cervidae > Muntiacus > Muntiacus reevesi. The sequence goes on along the minus strand of NC_089260.1, from coordinate 21,374,306 downwards.
GATCATCAACCTGACTTCCTCAAAGGAGATTTTGACATAACAGCCAACATATGTGGCAGAAAAATTAACTTATCACTTAAATGTGAAACAGATTTCTTTATAACCTCCATATTCATGGAAATAGAATACTAAAATAACATTAAGTGTGGAGATGTCTCAAAGAGTACTATCAATTCATCTATTCCTACCTGAGAAGACATTTATTGGGAATCTTCAGAATCGAAAAGACGTTTATGCAGCCAGGTCTGGGGTTTTTCCCCCTACGTTCTCCTGAGTATGTGTGCTGCATGCTCAGTCATGCCTGACTCTTTGCGATCCCACAGACTGCAGCCCACCAGGCCCCCCTGTCCACGGGATTCTCCAGGCAAGAACACTGGAGAGGGCTGCCATCTCCTTCTCCCCTCCTGAGTAGAGGTTTACATTTACTGCTGTTTGTTGCTTAGTTGCTAAGCCATGTCTGACTCTTTGCGACTCCATGAACCATAGCCCACCAAGCTCCTCTGTTCATGGGACTTCCCAGGCAAAAATATTGGAGTGAATTGCCACTTCCTTCTCCAGGGAATCTTCCTGACCCAGAGATCAAACGTCTCCTGCATTGACAGGCAGATTCTTCACCTGCTGAGCCACCAGGGAAGGCCTTACATAATTACTGGCATTGGGTAATTTCACTGAGCCATCTCCAGATGAAAAACCAGTGAAGAAATCCTTCTCCTAAAACTCTAATGAATATTTTGCCTACAGTACAAAATTGTAAATCTATCAGGATGTTCCCAAAGCCTTATGGTCCCTAGAAGCTCTACAGGGTTCTGTGGTCACACATGTCCACTTAAATTAAGCAGTAATGTTATGTTATGCAAAATGGAATTAAAGTGGAATTAACACGGCTGCAAACCTAAAAATATCATAGCCGCTACTGCAAAAATAGTGATAATGATCAATAACATTTTTAAGGCTCACAAAATCTAATCAATTACACATATCCATTCAAAGGAAAAGTCTGTATGTGTTCAGTTCAGTTCAGTCACTCAGTTGTGTCTGACTCTTTGCGACCCCATGAATCGCAGCACGCCAGGCCTCCATGTCCATCACCAACTCCCAGAGTTTACTCAAACTCAAGTCCATCGAGTCTGTGATGCCATCCAGCCATCTCATCCTCTGTCGTCCCCTTCTCCTCCTGCCCCCAATCCCTCCCAGCATCAGGGTCTTTTCCAATGAGTCAGCTCTTCGCATGTGTAAGTATATACAATGAGGACATAATTATTTTGATAATACATTTATTTATAAATAATATTTTATAATAGAAACTAGATTTCTTAATATTGACAGAATAATATAATAATGTGATTACATTATTCCCCATTTGCTGAAAAATACCATGTAGATACCACACAAATAAATAACATGTCTGAAAAATCATAAGGCACTGGATTGAGTTTCCAGAGAGCAATAACCATTATTTTAGATAGAATGATGTCTCTCTACTAGAACAAAAGACTCATGAGAATATGTTCTATGTCTGCCTTAGTAACTACATCATCCCTAGGACCTAAATGCATCTCTGACATATTTCTCCTCAATTGATTTGCTCAGTAAAGTCTAACAGTCCCCAAGAATTTTTCCCAGCCTCCACACCATTCAAATAGTAGTATCTTTCAGCTGGGTTATTGAGGAATAGGTGGATCTCTAGAGACGTGTGCACCCTCATCCTTGAGAGTGGTTTCCAATTATTTTATAAGAAAAGATGTTCATGTCACTCCTCTTCAACAGCAGAAAGTTTAAGAAATGTTTATCCAACAGATAATTCAAGGACCCCAAGAGTCTGTCACATTATCCTACCTGTTTTTTCTTCATAACACTTACTCAGTTATGTATAAGTGCAGTATCAGGCTGTGCAATCACCGAGTTACTATGTCTATTGCCCACTACCCATCTCTAGAATGCAAACTCTAGAAGAGCAGAGAACTTACCTTTTAGGACATGACTGAACACTGCCAAGAGGATTCAAAGATGTGTGAAACAGAATAAACAAAATTGTAGGGAAAAAAAATGATACAAGGTTTCTTAATTAGCAGTCTCCATCATTTGTAAGACACACATCAGTAAGCTTTTCAAGAGAGGAAAACCTACTGCAACATTAAATGGATTTATTGATTTTAAAGCAAGCCAATACTTTGCTTTTAGGAACAATAAAACATGAAACTTAAAATAAAAAAATGTTTATTTTATTCAAATTAGTCAAAGATTTATATAGTCATCAGAGTTTCTCATCAACATAGATTAGCAAAAGTCATCCTATTAATGATAAATCTCATGGCTCATAAGGAAATAAAGCATTTTAGTTGCTCTGAGCAGGTTTCTGAGTGATGAACTTCCAATTTCTCTTGGGTTTTTAGAACACTGACATTAAGTGTTGCCTCAAGGGTTTTTAGATTAGGAAACACTACCCCATTTTGCAGATTAGAATGAACTAAGACCCAGAGGTTCAGTGAGTGCTCACAGTTATCTAAAAGGCTAGAGATGTCTCTCATCGTCATGTCTCCTTCATCTTTCTCAAGGACTCTTTCCATTTTTCTAAAGAAAAACACTTTGTTCGGTACATGAATGGGCTTCTCAGATGGCACTAATGGTAAGGAATCCACCTGCCAATGAAGGAGATGTAGGTTCGATCCCTGGGTCAAGAAGATCCCCTGGAGGAGGACATGGCAACCCACTGCAGTATTCTTGCCTGGAGAATCCCATGAACAGAGGAGCCTGGTGGGCTACAGTCCATGGGGTTGCAAAGAGTTAGACACGACTAAAGCACTGTATGTACACAAGGGGAATTCAATAAATGTCAGTTCCCTTTATTTCTAGGTTTACATTTGGTGGGAATAAATTAAAAAAAAAAAAAACACCCTAAATTTTCAAATTCTGTAATGGATCTTAATCCTATGATTTTTAAGATCTCCTTTACAGCATTAGTTACACTGTGAAAAGTTGTGCAGGGGAAAACCAAGAGGCTTCGAATGAGAATTTGCACTGAAATATTACTATCACTTTTAAAACATAAGGGAGGGAGGGAGGAAGAGAGAAGGAGAAGAAGAGTTGAGGAGAGAGAGAGAGAAAGAATGAGACAATGTGAAAGAGAGAGATGAGACCCATTCAGTAACTCAGCAGGTTCACTGAGCCCTAGATTTCATTTTAGCCCACACTGCAGAGTTCAACTCTGATCTAACTACTAGCATGATTTTTTGGGCGTCTGTTTGCAGATGCAGTAGAGTTATCAATCCGAACAGACACACAATCCGGGTCCAATGTCACTTCTCCTCATTATGTTAATAGTTAATACATGCAAATGAAAACACTCTAGCAATTTGATTTCTTTGAAGATAGTTTGCATATTGTCTTAGCCATAATGACTGTACACTTCTCTCAGTCTCCATTTATGCAAGGGTAGTTCAGTTCATTTTTATCAGCTCAAGTTCATTTTGGCTGCTACTGGAATGTATGTGCATGTTTCTTTTTTACCTTTTGCCTAATTACCATTCAGGTACCATAAGCAGATTTTTCATGCTATTGGTGTTTTTCTTAATTAAGAAACAAATGAATTCTCCCTAGCAAAAAAAGATGGAACAACAGAATAAGATGCCAGGGGCTGGTGCTCTGTTTCTTAATTGAAGCAGTTCTTTTGTTTGGTGTCGGTAGTGAGGGGGCAGAAATGTCATAAGTGTAGAATGTTAATAGCGCAAAAATAACATAAAACTACTTTTAAAAATAAAGAGGAACTACAAAAAAATGCTGTAAGAGCTTTGAAAACATAGATTTTTATCCACATATTAATTCTGACAGTAACAAAGTAGCTTCATTTACAAATCCCTCACACTTCGAAAGCCTGAGGTTCTAACCTCAGTCCTGAGAGATATGCCTGCCCCTCGTGCTTGTCTAGCTAACTGTACACTACATATTCACTCTTCATCAATTAAGGAGACACTCAGGGGAACAATTTGCTTCTTTAATTTGTGGGAAAAAAATTTTTCTCTTTTAATTTGCTTTCTTCTTTTTCTGCCCACAATAAAATCTCAATGTCCTATCCATATAGTTAGTAAAGGCTACTGCAATTATAAAATAGGATACATGCAAATTCATACAGATAACTCTTTCTGTCCATTTCTCTTAGGGTGATAAAAACTTTGGATAATCACGGTTTTAGAAGAAAGTTGAGTGTTTTACCCATTCAATATGATGGCATAAATCTGGACTACTGAATGATATAAAAGGTTATATGTATTTCTCTTTAATCAAAGTTCCAGCTATTCTTTCATTTATGACTTTATTTCTACCTCAGATTACAGAAGTCCCACCTTATTATTATTTTACTTAAATTTTTTTAAAGCATGAAAATTCATTACTATATCGTAAATAAGTTAATAAAGATTAAATAAGCATCAGATAGGGTAATATGTTTTGCTAACAGGAAAAGAACATTATTAAAAAATATCTCTAAGTATCAGTTTCTAAATTACTAAGTTGTTACCATTATTAATAACTTGCTATCACTCAGGTGTCTGAGTTATGTATGGAATAAATCTAAGAACCAAATAGAGAAAAGGAATTTTAATATATATATAAATAATATATATGTGAATGAAACATACCCTTTATAGTTTATTCCTTTCTGAAAGAAAGGGTCATACGTTACTTGCTATATCACTATAAGCATGTAAAGGGACCATTTATTAAAACCTAGCATTTTAGGATAAAAATGTAGAATATCATGGAAAATATTTTTAGGTTCCCTGAAAACATAATTTATGGTTTTTAAGAAGGAAATAAATAATTTTAATTTGAGATGATTTTTAAAACACTCTATCAAAGTACAGAAAATATTTTATGAAGTTGTCCAATGAGTGTGTAGGACAAACTGGAAGGGAGTTGCTATGGAAAAGAAGGTCTGAGAGAAGTGAATCTGTAGCATGCAGAATTACATACATATACACAACATCATCTTTATAGCCAAAGTAACTTTAAGAATCCATATTTCTGTGAAAGTCATAAAATAAATTTCAAAGAGCTTAACTAACTCACAGAATCTGAAATCCTATTGAAACTGTCAAGGGACTCCTTGTTTTTCATTTCACTATTTTTTAAACAAAATGGTGAACAATGACCCAAAACAGATTCCCATGCCTGCTTCTTTATGGTCTAATATATTAGAAAGGATCTACTCGTCCACTTAACAGAGTCACTCACATGATAATAAAATATTACATGATATTCAGTTTAGTAGTTTTTGGTCATGGAAACAAAGAAATAAGACCTAGGGACAATTCCTCTCTTTTCCTCTCTTGAGGATCTATAATCTTAGGATGATAGGGAAAAGGGAGAAAAGCAAAGAGTTTGAAGCTCTGAGATTCACAAATTCCATACATATATGTAATATATACGTATTATCGGTATAGGGAAAATATACATGGAAGTGTTAAACTAGAATGAACATAAATTTTTCTTAAAAGTATGTCTAGAAGCTCATGAAATTTATTTCTTCTAATTCTTCAAGTAAGGAGATTAAAAACGCCCATTATCAACCTTAACCCCGTGGCAAATGTTTAGACAACACATTTTCCTGCTCCTACGGCAGTGTGAGGCTGGTCCTTCCCCACCCCCCAGACTCTGACATGCTAACATGGTGTCCCTGCCAAATTCCTGGCATTGGAAGAGAGGGGGAAGAGGCCATACCATACGTGTTGATAATGAGGAGATAGAAATAGCAAACCAGCTGGATTGTCCTAATAAAGCATGTCTGGGATTTAGAGACACAACAACTATGTGTTCAGGTCATCCAAATGCATTTTAACCAACTGGTTCCTTCAACGACCTTTTCAGATACCCCACTCAGAAGCTTTCTAAATGAATTTTATGTATTAACTCCACAACTGTCTGGGAGGAAGGAAAAAGAAAAAAATAAAAAAACCTTACTTCCATTTTACAGTAATGATTATTATACCCAAGACACCTCATGTTATTTAATATGAAAAAATCAGACAAAATGATCTGCAACAGATTTCATAAATTTTAAAAATATTTACCAGTTTCTATGTGTGATGAATACACTACAGTTACTATTAATGTATTTTATAAAGCATTTCCCAATGAACTTTAAAATATTTTTTTCCTTAGGAATAAAATATGTTACTTAAAAAGTGACTGTAAGGTTGTCTCAGCAAAAAGCTTTCATAATTTAGAATATTCAACAAGATCTATCTTTTTACTCTGACTAGGAACAATATTTACAAAACAAAAATTAAAAAACCAGTTCATTTAAATATATTAAAAATATGCAAACCAAAGCCCTTAAACTTATATTTTGAATACATGGGGGTATTTATCACTACAAGAGAACAATTTGCTATTATGGATTTGACCTCAAAAATGCCAATAATAAAGATATCTTACCAGTATATGCACAGTAATGTTATAAGCTCTTTGCATGTATTAATCCATTTAACCCTCAGAATAGGCCTTGCATAGGTTTCTTTAATAATCTTTTTTTAACAAATGGAGAAAACTGAGTCACAGACAAGTAACTTGCTCAAGGACATGCAACAATAAGGTGGGCCATCTGGAATTAGAACCCTGATGTAAGACTCCAAATTTCTAAAAGAGAATACCATCCCTAATCTCTCTCTAAAGAGTGACTGATTCAATCCCCTTCTAAACAAACAGGTGAAAAGGTGGCACTCCACTCAAGGGCCATCTCACGGTCAGCCACTGCGGTGTCTTCAAGTCAACATGTAAGTTTACCAACACACTCATTTTCAAGTCGATGGCTTGAAAAGTTACTTCCTAGATTATTTAGCCCTCTGGACTAACACCTTTCCACGGAGTGGCTAAGACGAGGCAGCACAGCACCCAATCAGGATATAAGGCGTGTAACAGGTCACCCAATTTTGAAAATGAACCCTAGTAACATCAATAATTCTGATGACTCTTCACCCCAGAAATCAGTCGTCCTAGAAGTGTTGTATAGCGTTCCAAACAGAGGTAGTTTTAACAGATCATCTTCAATAATTTATTCTACTAGGCCTTGCTCTGAGTCTATTTTTAGTGCTAACCACTAACTTTATCACCATGAAAACCACTTGTGGCTTTTCAACACACGATGGCCGGGATATCAGCAGGCCACATGGAATTAGGGGGCTGGGTCCCCTTGGGGTTTGTTTTCCGCTGACGCTTTCCTTAACTGCTCTGGGTCTTTACGAATAGAATTCTTATAACAAAACAGAAACAGACTCAGAACAAACTAGTGTACCAGTGGGGACAGGGAGGTGAGAAGCAGCAAGAGAGCTGTAAAAGATTAAGAAGAGGTATAAACTACTACGTACAAGATAAATATGATATAAGGATGCACTGTATAACACAAGGAATATAGCCAATATCTTATAATAACTTTAGATGGAGCATGACCTATAAAAAATACTGAATCACCATATTGTATACCTGAAACTAATGCAATATTATAAATCAACTACAATTAAAAAAAGAATAGAATTCCTAATGGCAACGCATACCTCAAGAAGCCAAATACTTTTTTTTGCCCAGCAACTAGTTCTCTATTTATACAAAGTCACTGCAAAATGCCATTGATGAGATGAATTTACCTCCACTCAGCTGTGCATCTTGGCAGCACCTCCGACCAAACTGAGAATCTAAAATACAATAAGAACTTCAATCCCATCTGGGTTTTCAGAATCCATGAAAATGAACTGAATCAAAATTGACCTTTTGGTTGCATGGGCTATCAAGGCTGAAAATATTAGAACACTCTAAACTGTGAAAACAAACTTAGCAAGATGTATTAGGTTTGAAAGTGAAAGTGTTAGTCACTCAGTTGTGTCTGACTCTTTGTGACCCCATGGACTGTAGCCCTCCAGGCTCCTCTGTCCATGGGGATTCTCCAGGCAAGAATACTGGAGTGGGTTGCCATGCCCTCCTCCAGGGGATCTTCCCTAGCCAGGGACTGAACCTGGGTTTCCCACATTGCAGGCAGATTCTTTACCATCTGAGTCACCTCCTTCAAACGAGAGCAAAAAATGTTGTATTTGTTTTCAGGTTATGATTTTCCTCAGCCCCATGTTACTTCTGTACTAACTCTATGCCCACTTCTTTAAAATTATTTGATAAAATTTCAACATAGGTTATTTTATTTTCCATTCAGTAATAATTATCAGAGGATATTTATGATAGCATTTATGATTCAAAACCTTCATGTTTTCTCAGGGTGTCTTTGTTAAATCCCACTGAAGCTAAGCTATAGTTTATCCCATGCTCTGGTCCATCTCCTGCTTACTGTTGCTGCTGTTCCCACAAGAACACGTGTGATAGCTTGGAAGATTTTCAAGGATACAAAATCATTAATAAGGTGCAAAAAAGAGCAACATATTTGGCCCAGAATCAATTTAAAATATGTCTGTATATAATAATTTGAAGAAAAATAACAGGCATCTGAAAAACCACTCAGAAAGTAAAACACTGGATATGGGTGTGAACTGGTTCAGGAAGAACAGGACAAAATTCCTGAACTCAGAAAAAACAACATCATGGAGATAAACTTATTTTTGTAGAACAGAGCCTATAACAGTACATCAAATATTAAAGAAGAGATCTTTTATCAAAAACCAAACTATCATACACTATTAATCTGAGGTTAATAACATAGCCATGACCTATGCTGAGAACAGAGAAATGCCCTATTTTAAAAGGCAATGTATTTAAATTCTTTTTCTCTGTGCAATTTCCTTCTCCAAAGTAAAACAGAGCTTAATCTCCACTTGAGTGCTCACTTTTGGTATATTCTCATATTAAACTTAATAAGGACTATAGAAAAAATTATCATTATAGCTCTTCTCCCTCACAGTAAAGTCTGAATTGGAAAGATACTGAAATATTTTATTAAATATTTTTCCATCTTCTATCCTTTCTTCTCAAACCCCAATCATATTTCTATCCTCTCAGCCAATCAACTGAGGGGAAGATGAGCAATTAAAACTTAATGATACTGGCAACACAGACTTGACTGTTTTCTACCCATCACATACCTTCCCCTCACAACAGAATTTATCAGTAGTAGTAATGGTAATGGCATAACAATAAAGGAATCTATGTCCTACTCCAAATTCCCAGTCCTAATCCCCAGAGAAAACATCATTAATAATTTCCTGCATATTTTCAGACAATTTTCAAGAAAATAGATACATATATGTGTATCTGTTCATTCTTTCACTTCTTAAAATACAGGTAGAGAGAAGCCATACTGAAATATTTTTTCTCACTTTGTCAGTCTGAGAGATTCTCACAGTAGGATGGAGATAGCCATCTCATCCTTTATAATGCATGAATTACACTAAGGATTGCACCACAATTCTATTTCATCCGTCCCCTATTAATGGTTAATTTCTAATTATTTGCCATTACAAACTACACTGTAAAGCCCACACACACAAAGGTTTCTATGGGAAAGAGGAATTGCTAGGTCAGAGAGTATATGTGCAGTTTTAACAGCAATAAACTGGCAGATCAACTTTCAAAGAGGTTTGCAACAACTGGCAATCCCAGTTGCTCTGCCCACTTGCCATTGAAAATTTACCCTTCCCATATTCAGTTATAAAACTAGACTAAAGCATATGAATGAATGCAAAGCTACTCCCAAAGACAATCTCATAAGCACAAACAGATTCAATTAAAAAGATATTGCTCTGTTCATTTATTTTTGCATGTGTTGTCTCACCTCAATAAAATATTCATACTAAACTACTGAATGCCCTGAATGACTGTTTCAGCCATCACTCCAACGCTGTCATTAAATCGACATTTAGAAGTTAGAAGGTAGCACAGAAGTCTAAGGTGAAATTCGCGATAACAATAATTGTTAAATTTCACACAATGAAAGTTGACTAAAACCCACTATTGGCTCAGGATTTTCTTGTCTTCTCCTATGCAAAATTGGTAATTATCAAACACATTTAAAATGCACTAATCAGGCTCTATTTTTCAGTATCTGCCTTGACCATCAATTACCTAAAGAATGAGTTCAAGTTCTTTAACACAGCACACAAAGCCCTTTAGAAACCTGTTCCTCTGACAACCTGGAGGGATGAGGGGTGGAGGGAGGCTCAAGAGGAAGGGGACACACATATCTTTGGCTGGTTCGTGTTGATGTATGACAGAAACCAACACAATATTGTGAAGCAATTATCTTTCCATTAAAAATAAACTAAAAAACTTTTCAAACACACAAAACCCTGAAAGTATAACAACGTGTTCAACAATGACGACAAAAAACCTGGTCTCAAATCAAGTTCAAGCTGCCTTCTGTCACTGTTTCCCATGTTCCATCATCTTTGCTCACAACTACTCACTAGACCTTGAAAAATGTATGTTCTTTAACGCCTTTCTGCTCTTGGCCAAACTGTTGATTCGGCCAGGAGGCAATTCCCTCTTGTCCTGACTGAATCTTCAACTCCTCCTTCAAGACGCAACTTAAGTAAGATCTCATTCTAGAGGCTCATCCTAAGTCACAGAGCTATCTTTGTACCCTCTTCACTTTACACTTTCTATCAAGAACATAACCTAGGGCGCAGTATTTGTGCCTTTCTCCTTAACTACGCAATATGCTACCTGACAGGACAGACCATAGTGTGTGGATTTTTGTATTTTTCCCTCCCTGTGGTTTCACCTGGTGGCTCAGAGGGTAAAGCCTCTGCCTGCAATGTGGGAGACCCGGGTATGATCCCTGGGTCGGGGAGATCCCCTGGAGAAGGAAATGGCACCCCACTCCAGTACTCTTGCCTGGAGAATCCCATGGACGGAGGAGCCTAGGAGTCTACAGTCCATGAGGTCACAAAGAGTCGGACACCACGGAGCAACTTCACTTTCACTTTCATTCTGTCTGTTTAATGACTGTTGAATGAAGAAATGGGAGTTTTTAATTTAAATAAAAAGCATGTGGATAACTTTTTTCTTTTGTGTGGAAAACTGCAAAACCACTTTTATTAAAAGATGAATCACAGGAAATGATGTTGAATTTAAAAAAAAATTGCATTCATTCATCCATTCATTCAGCTAATATTCTTTGAGTGTTTGCCATGTGCCAGGTACTCTTGCAGCAACTAGAGGTATAGAAGTGAACAAGAGCAGGTCCTGTCCCCTGAGCTTAGATCCTAAGTGAGAAATCATTTAATAAAGAAGTATGCATGCTAACAAATGAATAAAGAAGACAATTTCAGATAAATATCAGTAGAATGAAAATAAAATAGGGTAATGGGCTAGAGAGCAAATTGAGGCATGTAGGGGGACAGAAAATTTAAATGCAGGCTAAGGGAGGTCTTTCTTAAGAGTTGACATGTGAAGTGAAAAGTGAATGATAAGAAGACAGCCATATGGAAATCTAGGGAAATGACATTTCAAAGAGAGAAGCAGCTTGGCATGTTCAAGGAACAAAAAGAAGATCAGTAAAGATAAAATGTTGTGAATGCAGGTGGTTTATAGGGGCCAGTCAGGGTAGAGATTGGGGAGGGAAATGCCACATGATCACAGTATACTTGGTGATCAAGTCAGACAGAAAGGCAGCAAATGGATCATAGAAGATGCAATAAGCAGTGATGTAAAAAATCATATGTCAATTGTAAAGCACACCCACTGGAGGACTTACAGCAGCAAAATTCCTGAATACCCAAAATTTTGTATGAAATGTCTGGATATTCCCAAATTCTTCAAAGTCCATGGATCCCAGGCTAAGAGTTCTTGATTAACTATACAATAATTAATTTTTCTTCCTTGGGCTAATAACAACATGCATTCAATATTTGTTTCACCTCTGGTAATACCTAAGAGATTATGTCTCAGTATAAAGAACACTGGTGCTAACCAGTTTAGAGAAAACAAATCCTTAAGACTCTTCATTAGTAACATCCTACACTTCAACCCTCTTGTTTCTCTTTCTTTAAAATATAAACTTACAAACCAAGGATTAAAAAACATAGAAGTGAGCTGCAGACTAATCATTCCAGCCACTGCATCTCAAATTCACACTCTTCCTCAAAATGAGATTTCCAAAGCTGTAGAAACTAATCAAGAAATTGGAGTCTAGCTGACCACAGAGCTGATGGCTGCTTTCCATTTATAAGGACTGCTGATCTTAATTATTTTTATGATGTGACATCTTTTTCATTTGTCGATTCTAATTTTCCTCAATGTATAATTAGATATTTTTCAGGAGTAGCTTACCCATATGCAAAGTGTATGCAGTTCAAAACCACATGGAATCACTGAAACAAACAGAAAACACTAAAGGAATAAAAGGGTTGAGAAGGCAGTATTAGATAATCTATGATATTGTGTGTGTGTGTGCATGTATGCACACAGAAAAGCAAATAAACTTTAGATACCTGTTCATGGATACTCAGAAAAGAAAAAAAACCTCTAATACTTATCAAAGCTATTTGCATTTTACAACTGCTACACCACCTTGAAACAAAACATCATTGTTGCTGAATAACTGAGAAATGGCATCACAGACTTACGCAGCAACCGTGCTATGGAAGTTCACTTGTGCTCCTCTTTCCCTGATGTTACAAGAAGTGTTGACCACTATTAGCTACCACCAGTAAACAACATCCATCAGTAATGTAATCATCAGCACGGAATCACAGAAGTGCCCCTTTGCCTGAAGTATCTTCTCTGAAAAAGTTTTTGTAACCACACTTAAAATTCTTCATTATTCCTGAGAGAGAGAGACAGACAGACAGACAGATCTCCCTGTTCCATACTAATGTATGTACAAGTGACTAGGTCCTTTTCTTATGGCACCTTTCTTGGAAGTGCTACTAATCACGGCTGAAATGGCCATTAGCCCCCTTCCCCGATCACTTATTACGAGTGCCACTTCAGGTTTCCGCGGGGGCTTTCATACAGTATTCCACTTAGACTATCAGCAATACAGCACCTTGCAGAATTCATCCTGCGGGTATTAAGCCTCCAGTATTAGCTAAGACCCAACTGTCCTTTAGAGATCTGACCCTTAAAACTCAGAGAAAAGTGATACATCCTAAAGGATTTCTAGAGAGTATCAAACTGTCCTAAATCTAAATTCAAATCCAAGCTGTCCAAATTCCAGTACTCTAGCAGTTATACTACTTTTCATGGCTAACTAACACTGGAAAACATTTTACTCGAAAACTAGCTACTTTGATTTATTTTCCTTCTTCCCTTCCTTGTTTCTTCTAATAGCAGACAAAATTGATCTAATTTACCTAATAATAGATATAATCAATATCTACTATTAATTATGTTCAAATTAAAAAAGTGAAGTACAATGTTGTTCTGTAGTAGCATATAAACTAATATATTTTTAGGTGATTGTAATATGTGCCCAGAATTTGGAATTTTCCATAACTAAAATACAAAGAAACATTCTATTAATCCTATCACCAGCAAGAATAAAGTTCAGCAAATGACAGCCACAGTCATTCACTAACCACAGACCTGTAGAAAATATAAAGTTCTCCCATCGTGCCGAGTAAGGTTTTCCCAGACTCTGGCATGGCTAAACCATGAACGAGAATATTTTTCACCTAAACTTCACATAATCTATGATACCCAAACACCTGGAGCTGATAACTCTAGATTAATTTACACTGTAATTTCCCCTCTGTAAATCTATATTTCTCCATAAGAAGTAGTTTTTAAATATTATATTTAGTCAGTTTATGTGTCATGATTTTTACCCTACATTTTAGGGTACATTTTACCCTACCCTTCATTTTACTATAGTAAAATGAAGCACGCAAATGTCATTATATATTGCAAAATATCACATAAAATAGCACATAATTATTAAATAAACACATGCCCTTGCCCTTATGACATAAACCATGTAACAACATTGAGTTAAACAAAACTGGAAGGTAGTCACACAATTTTGTTTGTAGACTGAATCTTCATGCCTTTAAGAGACTATCAATTGTTAGGGCCTGGACCTAAAAGAGAAAGAATGAAATATTAATAATGTCCCACCTTGTGGGAGCTCGGTATTACTTGACACTACACGGAAACCGACCTTTTTGTCCTTCAGGCTTGCCTCCCAGGCCCCATCTTCTATCGCAAAAGCCAAATCATCTGATCCCAAACTAACTGTCAACTGCCTGTGATGGTGGGGAAGCCAGACATCAATCAATCAGGTTTTATCAGACGCTCTCTTCGTTTCTCTGTTGTGCTCATCTTATCATCTGACCCAGTTGTAGCCCAGACTTCAGAGGCTTAAGCAACTTGATGACAAAATATGCGCCTGTTTGTCCAAGATGCACATTGTTAAGAAGTGGGGTGATATTTTAGCAGCTACCTAATATATTTGCAAATGAACTCTTGAATATTTCAGATTTGCACAAGCCCCATGGTGGTCAGTCTCTCCTGCACACTAAGCCTGTTCTTGGCTATGGGAGGCCCAATAAATCCAAAATATGCAAAAGTACTTAGGTGCAAGTCAAATGTCTTCAGAAAATATGATTATTTTCATGGCAATGTGGCAGAAAGGCTATCAATATGAGAATTTCAGGATGGCAACTTCAAGCAAAAGAAGACCTAATTGATAAATGTGCACAATACAAATTCAGACAGTTTTACACCAAATAAATAAAAGCAAGTCAGAAAATTAAAAACCTTTTTAACTATTCCTATTAACTGGAGTCTTGGAGGGAAAAAAGTGTTTAAATCTTCAATGCTGTTGGCAAAACCACATTAGCTGTCCCACTACTCTAATAATATAAATAATGTACTCCGATACATAAACTAGGTGGATAAGGAATCAACTGTGACACAGATCATGAGTTTGACAGTTTTTAATTCAAACAAAATATGTTACATAATTTTTATACAAAACTGACAAGAGTGTGGCTATAAGTGCTCCATGTTAGTATAAGCAACTGTCCTCTTGCTTATTTTCCTTAAAAATCAAAAGAACAACTTTTATAGGATTTTCATTAATAGGCAATATTGTCAATATCCCATTCAGCTTGCACTTAAATTTTCACTGAACTACATTTTGAAAGTATTTTAAGAGCAGCATAAAATTTATCCACAAAATTTATTCACATAAATACATACATTAATCACATAGGTACGGGCTATAAAACATCACAATGTATTACAGTGATGTATGTTGACATGGATGAAAATGCACACCATGAAAGCAATTTGTATACAACAAATGAGGAAGTACAAAAATAATTTGTATAGCATTCCAAAAGATTCCCACTAAATTCACAGGGTCTTATTTTTAAAAAAATGCCTTTGAACTTCTCAGCAGACAGCAAGGAAGGAGTCTTACTAGTATATAGCATTTTATATTTTTGAATGTAAATAGGGAACTAAACAAGCTTCTACTTGCAATATGCTTTCTTCTCATTTTACATTACTATAAGAAATTGTTTTAAATCTATTAAAAAAGTTCTTGATACCAAATATGATAAAATTAAGTTATAACACAAAGTTTTGTCATTTAATTAAAAATAATCAGAACTTTTAATTGAATTATCTGATAATCTTTAAAACTTGTATTCTAAAGTAGGTAATTTAAATATAGTAACCCAGAGAGAAAAGGACAGTATCGAGTGTATCATTATTTATTTTTTATTCTTTAAACCCACTTAGTAGTATATGATTTTTAGTTATTTTTTGACACACATTCAGAGGAATCTGGTCCTCAACTGAAATTAAATATTTGTTTATTCACTAGATTTCATCTTCTAACTTCCAGTTTATTGCAGGCTTACAATAATATGAGAATATGCCACAGTAAAGCAAGTCTTTTATCTTAAAGAGTACACCATTATTTATATTACAAAGAAGTAACTAATAATAAAATTAAAAGTTCCAGATTAATAGGTAGTAAAGGTCAAATATTTGTCTCTAAGTTTTATAATTGATTATTCACCCAACTCAAGTTTAAAGACTTCTCCAAATTTTGAAATAATTTCAGAAACTGTGACTGAAACACCTGTGTCAAGCAACTCACAAGATATCTCACAGATACAATATTATATGGATGTCAACTTGTTGAAAATTCTCTTAAACTGTCTCAACAAGAGATGTTGACAAAGTTTTACAAATGCAGATTGAGTAATTCATATCTTCAAAAGTATTTCTCTAAGAAGGGAATCAATTAAAAAATAACAGTAAATATATCTTCAATAAATGCCTGCCTATTTAGAGATAATTTTAGATTCATTTTAAAGTTTAAACAAACTTTTCAAATAGCTTTGTTAGTAGCTTGTACAGAAACTAGGCACAATAGCTTTATGTAGACTATTAAAACTTTGTACATGTGCGGTTGCCTACATAAAAGCTATATTTTATATACATTTGTGGTAGTTGATTAGGATACATCTAAAATTATCAAAAGTCAAATCATGTAAAAAAAAATATCAGACTAAGACCATTCAACAACTTCTAGCAATTCAAAGGGGGCAGAAGCCAGTGGCAGATGCCCAGATGAAATGAAGGCCTATTTAATACTAAACACTACACAAGAGCCTCTTATAAACATATTCATTTTTTTTACTCTCATGGGGATATTACCAGAATATTAAATAATAAATAGCACTGCCTTGCAGACTATATAAAGAGTTGACTTTCCAGCTATTACATGGACAATGGCTGGAATGAATAAGCAATTATATGACATTGGTTATAATCATCAGGCATTTAACATTCGTTTTCAAAATCTCCAAAATCATGAGAAACATATACAGCTTTCCCATAAACACATATTTAAGTTTATTTAGTGCCCACAACCTCAAGAATAAAGTAGAGCATTTCAGGTACCATTTCTAAATCCAATTTTTAATCTTTAGCACAATTTTTTTAAATAATCAATGAATTTCCAAGGATCTGATTTAGAAAAAAAAAAAATGTTCATTTTAAGCAATCTCTATATCTTAGATTCATTTTAAGCAATCACTATATCTTAGAAATAACAACAACAACAAAAAACCCAACAACAATAGCATGTCTTTTATTTCCTGGCTTTGGCAACTTAGGTTCTTTTATTATCTCTGCAAACATCCTTCAGAGACATCTATCCTTTGAGCTTACTACATTAGGATTTCCTTTATTAGTAATGAATATTTGTTAACACAGAAACAGTTCTATAACACTTCTTTCTTGGACCTTTCAGAGCAAAACTCTCCGGCTGAGACACGGGACTGCTTATCTTGTACCCATCATGAGGCAAAACTGGTCCTCAAAAGCACTTTTTAAAAAATAGTGGATATATTATAATAGACCCGGAGAGAGGGATGAAAGAGAAAAAAATAAGAGCTTATTTTAACACCTGAAATCTTGACCAAAATCAGTTCTACCCAGTAACTATCATATATTCATTTTTAGATATATTTGTCAAAGGCACAAATTACTAAGGCTTTAAATAATCCTGACTAGACAATTCTGTACCTTTTTGTCATCTCAAAAAGACAGTCTGACTGTAATGGTATGACACCCTCCCAGACAAGCCTCTCAGCATTAATATTTAAATCTTACCTATCCCTTGTGATTGGAATTCAGCCTCTATTCACAAACAAAAACTAAATCAATGTTCTTAGAGTTCAAACTAGATCCCTAAACAGTTTGCCACTCTCTATGCACAGATAAGATAAACTTTCTTTGACCCAAGAGATGAAGTTGCCATGACGATCAGAGGGTCCACTTTCTATATTGATATTTTGCTGATGTAACAACAAATAGAACCAGATCCTAGTGCCGATAATGGTGATTAATTAATACTAATATTGATCCCTACAAGCAAGAGACAAGGCTATTAACTTGAAGCCTGAAAAGTCAATTGTTACCTGTGGCAGAGATACTAGGAGCTGATTTGGAAGCATAATAAACAAATGTGCTATCTTTATGCTAATACCTTTAAAGAGATAGTACTTTCTAGAATGCCAAATATTACCATGTCTCAGCTTATTAACTTAATTGCATTTCAGCATTTAAAAATGTAACCTTATTGAATGATACATACTTACCCCTTTATCTACCGTGGAAACACATTCTCTGGCAACTGAAGTAAGGGACTTCTGTTGCTATTCATTTGGTGAAGGAATGAACTGATAATTTTACACAGCGGCAGGTGCTGAATTAGACAGGGTTTCAAAAATACCTGCAGTGTTCTTCTAAAATGTCCTACTAATCCTTCAGAAATGGGAAAGTAACAAAAACTCCAAGGGAATATGACTTGGAGAATGAGCGCTCCAAAGCTAACATACTCACTCATAATTTTTAGCAAACAAAGACTGCATTGAAGAAAGTATTCTTGAAAAAACTTTTTTTATTCCCAGATACACCTAATTTTAGATTTTTCACACAATTTAGCCAAACACCAAAAAACTTGCTCTAAACAGCATCACTTCATCTAAAACTTGAATATACATTCTTTTGAAAGAAATTGAGAAGGCACCGTTTTGGAACGTAAAACTTAATCACAGAATGTAGAATAAGTAAGATTATTTATTTAATACCTTTTAAACAAGTTACACATTGAAAAGGAGATGTGATTAAAATACCAAGTCCATTCTTGATTTACCTTGTTTATGGGGAAGAATCAAAATATCCATATTAGAAATCCATACATCTAGTCCCAATATGTCATTTTAGCAAACACATTAGCTTCAATCTTGTTCTCTCAAAACTTTTTCCAGTGATAAGAACTAGTAGCAAAATGGACTAATTAGTTCCATTTCTTTGTTTTTACCATGCAAAGGAAGAGCTAATTTAAGAGTCCTTAAATAGTCCTCAAACAGTAGAAATAACATGGATTAGGGAGGCCTTGAAGAGCTCTACCTTAACTGTGACACAGAGTTAATTTACACTACCATACAGGCAAAACATATATACATATGAGCTAGACAACTAACATAATCAATCAATATCTTAATTTACTCTCAAAATTAACCAGAAACAAATTGATGTGCAAATCTTTGCATTAACCCTTAAATATAAAATATATTTTAAATTAGCAGGATGTAAAAATCAGAAGCTAATCGTTTAACTGCACTACTGCCTTACACAACTTAATAGCACCAACTCAAAATAAGACAAGTCACATCATATTTTCTATGTCTACATTTAAATAGCTCAGGAGATATTTTAATTTGCAAAGACTTATCGGTACCTTGGAAGGTCTAAACTGAACATTGATTTCTTATGTGAAATTCAGAGAGATGCTTTACACTCCTTATAATTGAACCGATATACAATCACATTATTCTTAACGTTTCTGGTTATAATTTATAGAGGCGTTCAAACTTCTTTTTCCATTTAAAATACTAAGACATATAATATTAAAACTCATAATTTTTCTTCCTGCATAATTTTACAAATGAACCACTTTAGAAAGCTACGAGAAGTGGAAAACACAAGAGTTACTCTTTTAATTCCAAGTCATATCACAAAGTTTTAACCCTAAATTCTTTGTAGCAACTAGGGATATGAAACGCTACTACATTTATATTTGCATTGTAACTGCACTGCACTTAAAAAAAAAAAAAAAAACTCTGACTTCATGATTAATGGTCTTTAGAAGTAAACTTTCTTATATTCTCTTCAACTCTTAAAAACTAGGATTCACCTATTAGCCATTTCTTAACTTTCTTATTTTTAAAATATCTACTAAATATTCTCAGGTTTTTTTGAGAAAAATTTTCTTTACTGATATATTTTAAATATGTAATAAAGAAATTAATTTTTTACATTACATTGGGTACCAATATTTCTATTTTATTAACAAAACAGCTAGTATACATAATGTATTTTGCTTTAGTTCATGGCCAGTGTAAAAATAGATTTTCTGAAATGTTACTCAGTTATAAAATGTAGAAAATAAAATCCCTAATATAAGATACAACATAAACCAAAAAGAAAGGTTTATCTTTTAATGTTATATTTAATTATTTTTTAAATCCAAAGAAGTGAATAATATGTTTCAAAGCAAAAAAATCTGTCTTAATATTTTGCAGATAAAAAAACAAAACATCCTGGATATGAGTGATCACTATATTTCAAATGTGCACAGCATACCCAAAGCCCTTTTTAAAAATAATAATATTTATGATAATACAGAAGTTAATTAACCCCAAAATTATAGATTTAATATTAATACATGAAACACTAAAGAAAAGAATCCTACACTAGAACAATGAAGAATAACCACAACCACCTCTTTGTATAACA